>NW_021604587.1:9461293-9475176 GCF_004785775.1 Grammomys surdaster
TTCTTTCTTTCTTTCTTTCTTTCTTTCTTTCTTTCTTTCTTTCTTTTGTCCCATGGGTCCTCACTGTAGGGATCATCCTCCAACTTGGTCTCTTTCACATTTCTATTTCCTAGGTTTTATGTTCATGTCTAAGAATTTGGTGCTAAGAACCACAAATAAGAATAATATATGACTGTTGTCTTTTAGAATTGGGTCACCTCAGTCAATATTATATGTTCTAGTTTCATCCACTTTATCTATGAATCCTGTGATTTTACTTTTTTCTTACAGCTGAATATTATGCCATTGTGTAAACAGACAAGGTAATTTATGTTGTTTTTACTTCTCTCCAGCTTAAGACCATTGCATTGTAGCTGTGAATGGTATATCGAGCACAGTAGATAACTTCTCTGACCTTCTTTGTGTTGGGGTCAGTGGTCTTTTAGCCCAGTCCAAAATATTTTACCAGATTATTAGGTTACTTATGGAGGTAGATAATGATGGCTTTTAAAGGAGACTAAAGATAATTTGGCTGTGAATCTGTAACAACTCATCTCTCTACAATCAAATATTTCTAAATAGTCAATCAGTCTTGTAGAATCTTTAAGATAGGTGTGCTTTTTATCAGAAATTGAATTCCTAGTATAGAATTGAAGGAAGGGGATAATAGTGTTTTAGGTAACTTTCTGAGTTACCTTATTCTTTCCCCATCACAGGTGTGACCCATGGATGACAAAATCTTTTCAGGACTGGTATGATCCAAGTTAAATAAAATGCCAATTAAGAGAAAGGAAAATCAAATGAGAGAACTTGCCTAAGTGTAAGCAAAGGCTTGTACTGTTGAACAAAAGAAATACATGTTTCCAGTCCAGAGATTTCCATGATAAATTCGAAGAACAGTGCTAAAGGTTTTAAGATAATTCTCTTTGTGAACCTAGTCTTTATATAGACAGTAAGGGCACTTATCCCATTGTCATCATATAAATTAAGGGCAAGTTGAGGCCTGCATAGTCTAATATTAACCAATATCTAGAGTTCTTTTCCTGTTCTTTAATTATTTCATATTTACATAGCTGATGGACAAGAAAGACTATTTTTCTGTAGCTGTCATTATTATTAATTAGACTTTTCTTGGAAGACTTGAAAATAAGTGTGCAGTAATTAGTTATCTAAACCTTCTAGAACCAGCTAAACAAGAAAAACTGAGCTTTGAAAATAACATTAACATGTCTTGGGTTAGAATTGATTTATAAAATCTAAGAAATTACGTTTTCACTGTACTTTTCAAATGCCTCTTTTTATCCTCCCTTAAAAGTGTACTGGTTTGATTCCTATTGTCATAACAGGCCAAACAACCTATGTGAAGAAAAGAGCTGTTTGACTTATACTTCCAGGTTACAACCCATTATTGAGAGTATAAGGGCAAGAACTTGAAGAAGAAACCATGGAAGAACACTGTTTTCTATCTCACTTGTAGACTCTTGTTTATCTAGCTTATTTATATAGCTCAGGAACATATACCTAGAGAATGGTGCCACCTATGATGGTCTGGCCAATCCCACATTTATGACCAATGGGCCAAAAACATTTAGACAATCCCCTAACTGAAACTTGCTTTATCATGTGACTCTAGACCACAACAAGTTGACAGTTAAAGCTAACTAGGACACTAGGATATGGGGAATTTTATCTATAATTTGTAAAATGTTTCGTATATAATGAAAAGAGTCTCTCAACTATTGATACCACATTTAAAATGGTAGATGTAGCAGAACAAGTCTGGAAAGAAAAGTGTTCAGTGTAAGTGTGGAACATCAACTAAGGAAAGTAGTATGTTCAGTTGTTGTCAAGTACAGTTATTGTATTGTGTAGCTTATATTTCATGAAGCAGAATGAAGGAAGCTTGCTGAGATGTTAAAGACCAGAGTGTACTATATTTTTACAAGGAAAGCCAACTCTCGATGAATTCTTTCACAAGCAATGTTAGCTAGAATAACTTAAGAAAGAAGGCTTTTCTGGTTCTTTTCAACCTACAGAATGCATTGATTTCTGCAGACTGGAAAGGGTCAAAGAAGAAAGTTAGGTTTCTTTGATTGTCAGTGTTGATCGTCATTTCCAAGCCACTCCAGATGAAAAGGTTTTTAAAGGTAAGTATTAAAACCTTCAGTGCAATAATCCAAAGATATTTCAAATGTGAAATGCTATGTTTAATATTGATAGTACAACATGATTATATTGAGAATCACTGCCAGGGAAATCAGTAAAATATATCTCATAAGTATGTCTGTGAGTATGCTTCTAGAGAGAATGAATCTCCCTGAATGGAGGAAACATTATCCTATAATCTTGTCTGGAAACTCAGATAGAATAAAAACATAAAAAGGATGAAAATTGTAAATATATTCATTATCCCTATTCTCTCTCTCTGTTTTCTGGGCACCACGCATGAGTAGCTTTGCTTGCCCATAGCCTACTTCCTATAGTAGAACAACCTTTGAAACTAGGACCCAAAATTATCTTCTACCTTCATGGTATATATTTTAGGTATTTTTCCAAAATTTTAAGAAATCTGATTCTCAGTGATGAGGTGTGTGACAATGGAGAAGGAGGAAAACAAATCTGGAATGGCCAGCTCAAAGTAGGCAAGTGTCCAGGTTGCTGACTTAGAGATGGTTAGAGCAAGATTCACAGTTCGACTGCTTATTTATCATTAACCATTGAGAAACTTAAGAACATCTTAACACCGTATTTCTCACTACCAAGGAAGGTTCAGGCTTGATTATGGCGCCCCCCAAAAAGGAGACATATGAAGTGTCTGTCTAGTGAGCCCTTAATTGGCAGAAGTTATTATGATCAGCATAATATGTTAGGCAAATTCCTATAACCGAGTAGGTTTTACTTCCTCGATGAATCTGAAGTTTTGTCTCAAGTTCAGAAGCCCACACATATGTTAGGTCTATTATATGCCATAAGTTATGTTTTAGGAATTTTTGAAAATTCAGATTTGTATTTTTATTGTTTACGCCTTAGGAATTTCTTATTACATTTATACTTTTTGACAGTGGTTAAGAATTGCCAAGTTACGATGTGTCTTAAAATACTAAACTGTTTTCTTCAATAGTTCACTCTTGCTGTTTCTCAAAGTTAATCTATTTTCAGTTTATTTGTAAGAATTTTTCTGTCATAATTTGAAAATAAGATACAGTCTAATAGAGTTGGCTGTTAAGAATATTTTCTTTAAAATGTTATTTTACCTTTCAAAGTCAAGAAATAAATTGATACATTAAGGACTAAAAGATATCACCTTTCTCCAAACCATATTCACTTTCTCTTTATTTTCATCCACTGTGAAGTTTATGGGCTCAGAATGAGCATCTGGCTTTTACATAAATGGTGAGAAATCATTTTCAATTTGATTTATGCAGTAAGTGATCTGAACATAGAACATAATCACAGCCACCTCAGCTGTCCCCCACTCTGCCTTCCAAAATAGAAAGGAAAAAAAAATAGAGTTTCTGTGTTGGTAAAAGTAAATGGATAAGGTTCAGAAAAATAAGAAAGTGAACTAAAAATTCATTATTTTAATCCCCAACAATGAACATAAGCCATATAAAAACAAAAAACAAGAGTTAAACACTGTAACAAACTGAATATTAAGCAATAGAACCCTATGTTGATTACCTTCTGTTAAAAAAATAACATTAAAATGTTAGCTTGCATATTAGGCTTCATGCTTTGCATACTCAGACCTCAGTTTCTCTTTTGTCTCTCTACCTTCTCAGCTGCTTAAAGTCTTGGATTCTATTCTTTGGTTCGACACAATCAAGGAAGATCTGAGACTACTTTTTCCCAATGTCCTAATATGTTCATTAGATTCTGGCTTGATTTTGGGTAAGTTCTCATGCTAGATTCTATCTCATGTATAAGGATATGATGATTTGACTGGTCAACCTCAGTCTTTGGCTAGCCTTCCATCCAGGTATGTGCAATAGTTTTCATAATAATTCCATGTTCAGGCAAAGAACAGGTGAGTTCCCCAAGGTAAGTAAAAGGCAGTAGCTGAATGGGAAAAGATGCCTGGGTCCTCCAATGTCTAAGTTCAATTATACATTCTCCAACAAATGTTTTTAGAAGATACATTATACATTTATTATGGGGTTTGCTTAGATCCAACACAACTCTAACACAAGGTCAATGCAGATGACAAAGAATTGTAATCAAGTCACTGCTGATGGATCAGGGCTGCCTAACAGACTCAGGGGGTGAACTGGGAAACTGAGCCAAAATGCTAGAAGATTTAGGCTTCCAAAACATAAACATTTATGCCAAATTATGGTTACATTTTTTTTTCAGGATTTAGGGATAAGGGCTTTCTTTATGTGGTAAACTGACATAGAATGTAGATTTTACAGTCCAATCAATCAAATCCATTTTTCCTTTGTTGTTAGGAAGAGTTATTACATGTTGGGGAACAAACAATTGGTTATGAACAGCTATTATGTTTTGGAACGAAATAGCAGTACTTAGGACAAGTTTGTTTTGCTTGTTCCCAACAGCATAATCATCATTTTTATTGAATACATAAAATATTCTGCTACTGATGTACCTATCTGGCATCTATTCTCTCAACTTTGTATCTTGATCCATTTGGGCTTCTGTAACAAGTCTTATAAATTGGACAAGTTTTAAACAATAAAAAGTTATGTATCATCATGGACAGTTCACATTTAGGGTGACAGCATGTCCATTTTCTGGTGATGGTCTCAACATCATTATGTCCTAGAATGTCAGATAAGGGCATACAAGAATGTATTCTGGAGTGTCTTTTATAAAGCCACCATCTTAGTATCTTTCCAGATGCCTTAACTAAATCTTGTAACTGCATTTTATAGAAAAGAAGCTCATGTTTCTGGTGTGATGCTCAAGGTACTATAGAGAGTTCCATGGTGAGAGGCTAGGATTGGACTAGACATCTAGACCAACTTGTTTTTGGAGACAGATTTTTTTAACCAACTAGTCTATTAATCTATCCCTGAGAGTCTGTCTAGTCCTAATCATCTCCTAAAGGCTCCACCTGGTTTCATCTTCCTATCTCATGAAGGGAATGTAATTTCAACATGAGCTAGATGGTACCCAAGTACCACATCTTTTCATATCATATTCTTGTTTCAACAAACAGATTTCGGGATACACCAATATCCAGAGTATAGTAATGTTATTGTTATCATTCACATGCCTTTTTCTGGCCAGTGCTTCTGTCCTCAGCTATTGTACACACTGTTGACATTTCACAGCTGTCCTCTTTCTTCATAGAATTGTCCTTAGATATGATAAACTGTTTTGGTTACCAATTTTGTCATCCATATACATACAAAATGATGGCCAATGACTCATTGAAGAAAATTACCAAAGTGTACTTATTTACCAAGACTATGCCAATTCTGTTAGATTGTTTACATACCTGACCTTCCTATGTTATCTATCTGGAAATACATCACCAATCTTTCCCTCCCACTTCTTCCCAATTCCCCCCATCTGGTTATCAGGCACTTAATTCTCTTTTAAAGATTTGTTTTCTAGGTAGTTTGAATTAAGGTAATCACTCAGTTTGTCACATTCAATCACCACTAAACTCTATGACCGTTGAGGGATTATATTTTGGTCCATTTTCAATTTTCAAAATATCTAAGTTTTCAGGTGCATATATATCATGGTTTTTTTTGCAACTATGTCAAAATGGCTAAAAAATATTTTCTATGGCAATATTTTAGACCTTTAACATTATACAGACCCTTCAACATGCTAGCAAAATGACTCTGTGTACCTTGGCTAGGGCCCAAGACTGAGCGTCCAAGAAGTTTTGGTAGTGTCAGTACTCCTAGACTATATACCACAGTTCCAGCATCAAGTTCTGCTATGCACTGATTATTTTAACTCATCCATATTCTTTAGAGTCACACTTTATTCAAGGAGAACTCTACAAGTGATTGTTGTTAGATTATGAGCTACTTTGAAAATTGGAACTGAAGGCATATGGATTGAAAGAAAAACTGGTTTGAGAAATATGTTCCAAACCATAGATTCTCAGTCCTTAATGAACAACTCTCAATAAAAGTTACCAAGGGAAGTATTTTTTAAAAGTTTCCAAATAGCTGGCAACAGAAATATTTCTTGAACCTAATTTTTTCTGTTCTAGCACTCAGACCTAAGGGGCCAATTAGCGATGGGTCAGTATTTCTCAGATGCTCTAACAGAAATTGAAGATGACAATTATGAGAAGAATTAGAATGTGATTTCTTTTTTGGCATGAGAGCACCAATGTGTACTCTGTGCCTTAGGTTCTCAGTTTAATCTTGAAGTTGGTCATGCTTGAATATGTGACTCATCCCCATAGAAAGAATAATGGCTTCATCTTGGCTTCCTCTGAGATGTGCATTCCAGGTCACAGGTCTGAGAAAGGCTTCATTCTATTGCTCACAGCTCAGACTGCTCTCTGATATAATACCTCATTAATTGTAGATGAGGCACCAATCATTCTGTCATCCTGGAATTCTGAAGTAACTGACTCTTGTCAAAGACTGACAAAGAGTCCTTCTGTTTTAATATTAGCTACTCTTTTCTGAATGAAAAATTTGCATGTGTTATGCTTTTCTCTGAGAAAATATGAATTATAATTACTGGTGCACATACATTGGAATATAATTAAGTATATAATGAAGTTTACTTAGAATGAAGAGTAAGTGCATCAGGATTACCCAGAGAGCTTTTTGAACATATTGGTTCAGTAAGCCTGAGAAAGAGCCCAGGTATCTTCTGTCACCAGGGCTTATGCACAGGATTGAATATCATATGTAGTGATAAGTAGCCAGGTTCAAGATTTCAAATACAACAGAAGTATCAATCCAGATTTTAAAAATTCTGACTTCTGAGTTTCCTTGATAATGTAATCCAACAGATCTGGGAAGGAATCTGGGATTTTGCAAGCAAGCTAGGGTGACGTTGCTGCTGCTGCTGCTGCTGATTGTATGTATGAGGTACACAGATTATATCTTTGAGAACAGTATCATATATTTTGAAGGAACTGACTTCAGTGTTCAACAAAGATAGAAAATATTGCTGGAGAGTAATATGAAATCAAGGAAAGCCACCCATAAGAGCATGCACTGAACAGCAAGTAGCCTTTTGATTGTTTCTGAAGTTCAGTACCCATCCCTGTCATTCAATAACTGGAGGCCTATTGTCTAACTCATTAAAGGTTCACTGTACTCATTTTAAAGTTGTATTACAAGCATGAAACTAGTTTATGAGTTAAAGATACGTGCACAGAGTATCATTCTTTATATTTGGAAAATCTGTATTGTAGATATAGAGGGCATAGACTAGTTCTTCAATAGTATTGTCTATTTGGACAGATACTACATATAGACCTATAAGCTATTCATCTTTCCATGGATGTTTCTCAAATGCTGCCATCTCAAACACAAATTTTAGAATAAGAAAGGCATAGACTGAAGTCATTTTGGAACAGTAGCACATTTGAGAAACTAGGGGAGATAAAGAATACTTTTAAAGATGGCTCTAAGATTTCTCACTTTTTTGAATCTACACTCTGCTACTCTCCTCTCAGCATGAGGGCTTTCCACAGCCCTGGAGCCTGGGCTTCTAGTAACTAGCAGAGTATAGTAGAAATAATATCACATTGTTCAGAACTTGAGAATTCAAGGGTCCTCACAATTCTCTTTAACTTTTGCTCTTTTCTCTTTATTATGAACAAATGAGACCTAAATATGAGACATAGCTGGGAGAGCAGAGTCAAGTCTACTTGTAGCTCCAAGTAAAATGTGAACATATGAGAAAATCATGTTAAATATACAGAGTTGCCTGCCTACCTTATAGTTTATAAGAGCATGAAGAACAATTAGCTTAGATCAGCCAAACTACCCAGTAAAACCACAAAATTATAAGAAACAAGTGATTGTTTTAAGTTATTAAATTTGTTATAGGGTGACATAAACCAACTGACATAAAAATGTTGAAAGAAAAAAATTTAAAGGGCAAATAAAATGAGGACTGGGTACAAGTAACAGAATCCACATTTTACTAAGTGCTGTTCAGAGCTAGGCTCATTAAAATGAAAATAAATACAACAACATTTTACTTTACATTCACCAAAATAAGATACACATCATGGAAAGTTTAGTATTAGAATGCTCAAGTCATTTATTTGAAAAATAGAATAGTGTTGTTTTATTTGTTGTTTTATAAGCAATATGTGGTCTATCCTGGTTAGATACCAAGAGGATAGACCTCTGGATAGATTCTGCTTCATATAAGAGCTAGGTAACATTTCTAGCAGGCAGGTCATAAACAAGGCTAAAGTAATGAAAGATTGCATGTGTTTCTGATTTTAGGCTTATAAGATTTGGCACAAAATCTCAGTTACTGACTAATCTACAAAGTCATTTCAAGCCATGGAGATTGAGTACAGGGGACATTGAGGATAGTACAAATTTTACTTTTTAAAGAAATTGCCTCCAAGAAGCATGAGCATACAGCGTTTAGATTCATAGAGCCATTGCTGAATCAAAAAACAAACAAACAAAAAAGATGGGATTTTTGTTTTGAGGTTATCATCTAGTGGCACCATGTCCTTATCAGTACTGAAATCAGGAATGTTCTGATCCATCCCTCAGTAGAGATAATAAGAAGCACAAGCATCCTTCCATAATAAAATAGTTCTATAAATGTGCTTTGGCTGTTCAACTCTGCAACTCTTAAATTGCTAAGCCTGTAGAATCCAATTATTCTATACCAAATTAAATTGATGTTCAGTTTCTTTAAAGTGTCCAAATAAATTTGGCAAGAAAGTCTACTAATGACAGTTAAACACACACAATATTACATTTTTGGATATTGTCTCTCTGTGTGATTCAATTTGGTATAATTTGTGACCTGCAATGTGAAACACAGGGAGAGCCAAGGAATAAAGTTGTTCTTTCAGATTAGTTAGGTAACGCTACCATGACAAGGATGTCTCAACACTAGGAGTCATTGATTACCGAACAGGTGATTTATAGGTTGTCAAGGCTATTTGCTGAGCATCTGCTGGGGATAATGGAACTCTGTGGGAATGAAAATCATTGAGAATCTAAAAACAACATCCTTGTCTTTAGATATAGGTACACTTACTGGGAAAAATTAAACAAGTAAATAAGGTAAGAAATTGCTGCTACTAAAATGTATAAAGGACCATGAGAGGCCCAGGGAAGAGGCTAACAGGATGGCAAGAGAGTCAGAATAAAGGCAACAGCCATTATAATGTTAAAATGATTTTGAAGATAAGCTACTGATTTTTTAAAAGGTAAAAAACTTTGTGAGAGAACGCTTTTTTTTTTCAAATATTATGAATAAGGTGCTGGACTTTTATATATTTAGGGAGTATTTTCTTTGGCTTGCTTGAAGGTTACATTCACTAGAAAGTGCAGGAGCAGCTGAAACTGAAGAGCACAGTTGGGATGGGATGGTGGATGGCCTGAGGTGCCAAAACGAGGATTTCATGCTAGAGGAAATGGAGCACAGAAGGCTAGAGGCACAAAGCAACTTAATAGAATATAGTGGTCAGCTCTTAAAAAGCGGATGACAGGAGCCCTGGGTAAGATGGTGGGCTATTGGTTGTCAAAAGCAGATATATTGTTCAAGTGATTATTAGGAAGACTTTCCATCAGAAAGTGTGAAGAAGTAAGGCAAAACCAAACAAAGAGGACAAAGAATCTTGGGCAAGTATATAAGTTCAGGGATGGGTTCACCCTGAGTCATATCCCGGATGAACTCTTTTGGGTAAATTCTACCTCCTTGTCTCTTTGCCAGTCAACTGTTGGGTGAAAGCTGTTCTGAAGGATACATAAACTGAGAGGTTTCTCTGGCTCTTTCTGTAAGTATGTTCCCATGCTCAAGGATAATCCTCAGAAAATCAATGGCATAAGGTTATAAAGACAAATATAAAGACTTTAAGCAACGTGGCATGAAGATGCTTATAAAGAAAGACCCTGGAGACTCGGAGAAGGCATTAATATAATAGAATCTGCTACAGAGGGACAGTTGGGAAGGGAACACAACACTATAGTTACCAAATCCTGATTTGGTAATAGTGTAAAGTTTCTATACGTGTTTGCAATTAAGATAATGGACATAATATTGGAAAGTGTTAAGTTAAATAAAATTAAAGAGTTTGTTTATTATTAAAGTTCTCATGATCCCTTAATGATCTAGACAATACTTATAAGGTAAAATATTTTCAAGCTTGTTTAGGAAGGATATACACCAGAAAATGTTTGCTTGAGAGATGTTAGGACTTCACACTGATGGGGCTGATGGGATGACTAAGTTTTTAGAGTGCTAGATGTATTAAGGGTATCTTGTCTGGTATTTTAATTTTTTAAGATTTATTTTTATTTTATGTGTATTGGTATTTTGCATATATGTAAGCCTGTACATCTTGTGTGTAGTCCTTGTTATGGTCCAAAGAAGTCATCAGATCTCCTGGAACTAGAGTTGTAGATCTCTTTGAGCCATAATTACCACTCTGGGAATCAAATCCCATTCCTGTGGAAGAGAAGCTAGGGCTGTTTATCACTGGGCCCTCTTCTGGTTTTTCACTTGGGCAGTGACAAAGTGAGAATTTAGTAAAATGAGGGCACACTGATGAGTTCAGGTTTTGACTTTATGAGTTAAAAATATAAAAATGAAGGAACAAATTCCTAATTGATGGCTTTTCTATAGGTGGCATGAGCTAGCATGTGAGCTTACTCAGGATGAGTGTGGAGAGGGCAGGAGAAAGGATAAAGATGCACACTTGAAGGCAAGTGAGGGTCGAATAGGGGAAAGAAAAATAGCCAGACAGAGAACAATTGAAGTAGAAAAGGCACTGTTCTTATCACTGATTTGAAGATGACAAAACTGAGAAACTGAGAGATATAAGGCAAGTGTCATAGTCCTCTCTTCTATCAGTGCCATAGCTAATGATGAGAAGCCATGCAGTCTGCTTGTGAGTGCTTCCTGATGAGCAATACAGCACTATCTCTAGTGTCAGCTGGCCTGCATTACTATACAGACAAACAAAAACAAACAAATAAACCAAGGTAAAGTGTGTAAGTTCTTAGCACAATGCCTGCACATGGGTAATGTTTAGTATTGCGCTGATAATACTGTTATAACGTGAGGTTCAATGTTCATAATTACTAGCTTTGCAGAATTGTGTTGCTTTGTGATAGGACCTAATAGCTTAAAGAACAGAACTGTCTTAACCAAGGGTCAACCAAATATCCATTCCCAATTTCTTTGATGTGAGCAGTGGCTTTGCTTATACCAAGCCGGCGACAGGCTTTCTTACATGGGATTTGATTTGTGAGCTACACAGAGAAGAAGGCTTATATTTATCTCCTCAGTACCCATGATGACCTCTTGCAGGCTAAGCCTTTTCTCAGAACTCAGGAGAGGTACAAGCTTGAAATAACATTTTCAAAATAAGAGGGTTTGTTGATAGTTTAGGTTCTTGAGACACACTTCTAAGCACTGAATTCTAGCTATTCAGGTTAGCAGCTGTGGACTTTTGGAAAGTTGCTTTGGCTTTTTATTTCCTGTCCCTTGTCTCAGTACTGAAGGAATTGCTTAACCAGTTGCTTTGTAAACTTTTTACTTCTTTATTTCTTTTCTCTTTCTTCTGTCTTTCTTTCTTTCTCTTGTTGTGCTTTCAAAAAGTGTTTTTGTATATGAAGTTCTTGGAATGTAGTTGACATGTAGTGACAGCTGTTTATGTGTTAGTTCTTATCATCAACCCCCACCCCGTTCCTCTTAACAACTGAGATAACAGGTTTAAATTGTTAAGCACCATTCACAAGGAAATACAACAAGAGGCAGAGCTAGGATTCAAACATATAGAGTCTGACTACAGAGTTTGCTTTCAGATGCAATAACTTATATTTCTTCCAACAAATTCAGTTCACATGGTAATGGTATATATTCTCTAAGAATCATCTTTTGTATCCTAATGATGGGTATCTTGATACTTTACATATATATATATATATATATATATATATATATATATACACAATTCACTTAAGTGGAAGTTTATAATGTATTTCTAGTATTTTATCATTGTTTCACATAATAACTGATATCTTCTAGGTTCTTAAAAAACATATATTTTTTGTTCTAAAAGTAAAAAGAAAAGGAAATAGAAGAGAAGGTAGGCTGAAGAGGTCTATTAACATTAGAGTTAAATGCTGAATGTTTACTTTGCAAACGAGACAATTCACAGGGGATTTTTGACAGGATATCTACTGACAAGTATATGTGTCATATTTGAGGAAGTAAAAAAATATCTAAGATGCGGTGTGGAGATGGAGCAAATCATTTCCAATAAGCAGTAAAAGAAGGAATATAAATGTCAATGCAGAAAACTGAGTGTGTAGCAGCATAGAAATCTCTCTGAATGAATAGCTGAATGCCTAGAAAGGAAATGGAATGCTTAATAAAGAAACATTTACACAAAATTAAAGAGGACTCCCTGGATGTGGTGGCTCCTGCCAGTCATGTTAGTACTTGTAAGGCTGAGAGAAGAAGATTGTCTTGAGTTAAAGGTCAGCTTGGGCTGCACAGATTGAGGACCTGTTTCAAAAAATTAAAAGAACAGAAAAGAGAATTCATTTAACTGCAGTAATCTTGGGATAACAAATGGAAGGAGAAATATAGAACTATGTCTTTCTTATGTCATTAGTGGACCATGAGGAGTTTCTCTGAGGTTTGTGAATGAAGTAAGCCATTATTAAGTTATCAAATGTTTATGGTTAAAATGTGCTGGGAACTATGCCAGTCCCTGGAGCTGGAAATGTTAGACAGTATTTGCATAGATAAAACTATGATCTTCTCACACAGTAGATGGAGTTAGTATTGAGGAGATTGTGAAAGTTTGGAGGAGTGGAACATTGAACAAATACATAATAAGATCATTGATAATAGGAAAACACTTGGCAGAATGGAATGATGGTGGTAACTGGTATAGTTTCTCCAAAATTATTCCACATTGGCAGGCAGGAGGAACACAGAAATTTGCCTTAAGAGCTAAGATTTCTTTTAGGATGGATTGATAAAGTTCAAAATAGGATGTAATTTTGTAATTACTGTTGTGATCAACAGTGGAGTCTCAAAAATTCAAGCAGAAAGCAGAGTGAAGGGTCAATAGAAGTGTAGGAATAACAGATGTCTGTGAGACAGGGGAAATAAGCCTTTATTTGTGGACATGCTAGAACTTAGTGGGAACTAGCTTTGGATGCTTAGTATTGCAATGGGAAATATTGCTTAAAGTCTAGTAACTAAGGTGGTTACAGATGGAATAACTCAGGTATAAATTCAGTGATGGCCCTGGAAAGAAAAAAAAAACATAGGCTACATACAAATAAGTTGTAACTTTCCTTTGTGAGTGAGTTGACAGATGAATGAATCTGTTCCAGTGAACTTCTTAGAGCATTAAGTTTAAAGATATCCTGGACATGTATCTCTAGGACATCATAGTCAATCTTGAATGTGTCCTGATTTGTCAGGTAGTAAGTAGCAGTTTTCTGCAAATTAAATTCATTTTATGAGACTTGCTGTAAGGCTCATGCCTGTAATCCTAGAACTTAAGCATAAGGAATCTTGTGAGTTTGAAGATAGAAAAATGTCAATTCTTCATTAAAGAGTATGATCCTGTCTCAAGAATTTTCCTTCAAAATAATGGCAACAAGTAAACAAAAACACAGAAGAAAAATCTTCCATTCTTCCAAATTTAATTAAGAAACTGTCAAAATATACTTCAGTTTCCTTCCTTCCTTCCTTCCTTCCTTCCTTCCTTCCTTCCTTCCTTC
>NW_021604587.1:9475186-9487002 GCF_004785775.1 Grammomys surdaster
TTCCTTCCTTCCTTCCTTCCTTCCTTCCTTCCTTCCTTCCTTCCTTCCTTCCTTCCTTCTCTTGCATTTCAAAATATGTCAGAATATTTGAGGTCTTTCTCTTATCATAAGTGATTAATACTGATACGCTAAGGAGTATGGGATACCCTAACTCCCCAGAGATATAAAAGGTTGGGTAACAGCTAAATTATATTATACTTTCTTACTGGAGACAATAATTTATCTGTGCAGAAGGAAGAGTCAGTGAATAAAATTGTTTTCCTTGTGAACCAAAATCAGGCAAGGGAGCTATGTGAGACAGACAACAGATTAATTCTTCATTAGTACCGACTAAAGAAAGTTGAAGCTGTCTCATCAAGCAATACTATACTAGCTATTGGCCTACTGCTTGACTATGTCCAAATTTCAGAGTAACAAGTTGCATTACAAGAGATAGCATACATCTAGTAAACACCATGTTGGAAAAGGTGAATGATGTCTGTCTAGGGTTACTTCACAATATTAATTGTTATTTGAAACCCTTCCACAGGTTCCTCTTCACATTTCCCATCAGTCTGCAAGCCAATTCACCAAATGCCTACCAGAGTGAGCAAATTGTGTGATTACATCTGTTAGAGTTCCCTAAGATATGTGACCCATGTCAAGTAACTTGATCATTCTGTCTTTTGTGTTTGATTTATAGAGTAACACTGGAATGTGCACATTGCTATCATAGCTTACAAATGAATGAGTTAAGAACTAAAGGTAAAATTTCTTACCAGAGAAAAACAGCAACAAGTTCTAGAGGCTAGGATCTGGGACTAGACCAGGCCAGTGAAAAGCTGGTCCTCATTTGAGGAATTCTGTGGAACTGATAGCTTTATGTCTCATGACAAAAGCTTATGATTTTATTGCTATTGATTCAAGATAGGCCAGTGCTTGGCTTATTGTTAATTCCATCTAAAGACATGCATTACCTCATCGTCTTGAATTATATGTTGCTAATCCAGAGGAGGAAAGGAGGATAATATGTTTTCCTGTCCCTTTCCATAATTTATCTAATAAGAATGTCTGTCTTCAATTTCTCCAACAAGTTTGCTGCTATTATAACACTATAATCTCTAACAAATAAAAGCATAACCAACAGGCTTTATCCTGTACATTCAATTAAGTCCTGACAGCAAATTTATATACATCATGATAGGACTTAATTGTATGATCATGACACACAACAGAGCTAGTGATTTGTCAACATGATGGTGGAAATATTTTCTTGAGATCTGTTGGAGTCTAATAAAATACAATTTAGCATATAGAAGAATATTTCAAGGAGTGGACTTCACAAATGTTTCTTTAGCAACTGGCTATTGAAAGGTAGAAAGCATGCTTGTGTTTTCTTCACTGCCTTCTGTGTTGGAGCAGATTGAAAATATGTTTGTAAACTATTATCATTATTGAGCTTTTCTGCAATGTCATATTGTTGCTGGGAATGGTGTAGAACTTAACATTCTGATAACATGTAGCTGCAGTCTCAGGGTCACCAGTTTAGCAAAACAAACTCCTCTGAGATTGGATAGTTTTGCTTGCTGTGCAGTACAGGAGAATTATTTTTAAACTGAAGGAAACTTTCGTTTCAAAAGCCAATGTCTAAATAAAGAAACATATGGATGAGACTTTTAAAAATGTAGCTTGATATGAGCTAGAGAAGCACAAGATTTGGGAAGGCATCGCTTGTAAGATAAAGACGTCGAAGGGCAAACTTCCTTAAAGGGTAAAAATTCTAAGGAAAATAGCTTCATTGCTTACATCCAAATGTGACATGAGCTGCTATAGTTTAGCAGACGCCCTGTCTTAGCTTGTTTGTTTGTTGTGCTTGTCACAAACCAGTACAGAGAAAGATGGTAAAGTTTGAAAATATGATCTATGATCTGGATATTTACAACCTTCAGCATTTAATCTCACTTCCACTTTTATCCTCTCTCTCTCTCTCTCTCTCTCTCTCTCTCTCTCTCTCTCTCTCTCTCTCTCTCTCCCTCTCTCTCATATACACACACACAAACAGACACACAAACACACACATACAAACATACACACAAACACACAAACATACATACAAACACACACACACATACTCACACACACACACACACATTCTTCTCCAAATTTAAGTTGTTTTTCATTGTATGAAAAGTAATACTTGAAAATCTTTGCATTGTTCACGGTTTAGCCAGGGAATCAGAACCATTATAAATTTGGTACAAGGATTAAACTTGTAGACACTCATGACATTCTCTTTAAATCTGTTGTTTATGTAGCTGGCATGGGGCTGCAGTTTTCAGAATGGCCCGTGTTTGCACAAGGCAGAAAGATAGAGAAGATGACATTAAAATTCAGCAGGAGACCACAGGGTGTGCTGGAACCTGTCAACCTCATTGCCTCTTATGCTGGCCTGGTGAATATTCTACAGGAGCTATAGAATCTCTTATGCACATCTCTTTGTCATATAGTAAGTCTATACTTAAGCTGGGAGATGTAGAAGTTTAATGGAGTTCTTGAGGATAGGATAAGAATTGCATGCCCAGCTGCTGACACAATATAAATGTGAGCAAGAAGAATGACATCAGAATGTGTTGGTGTTAAAACAACTTCCTAGAACATTCTAGAGTAATGTTAAAGCTAAGGATTCACAACCACTCACCAGCTCTATAAAACTGTCTTCATCATAACTAGAAATATACATGTATCTGAACCATGATGAGGCAGCTCAAGATTATCACACCAACCTTCACGAATGTAAAATGTCTCTTCCTCCAAGGTGAAGGTCCATAACAACCTCACTGAGAACGCCAGGGAATCGTGAAAAGAAGTGAATCCAAGGACCAAAGGTTGATGAGTAGGTTCAAACTCAGACTCACAGCTTTACCAGTTAGCCACATCTACACTTCTTATATCAAGATGCATCATGCCTCTGCTTCCCTAGACTACTCTCTCATATTTCTCTGTAAAATGGATAAAAAAATACCTATAGCTGCAGTCAAAAGCACATAGGTGAACTTCATATAAAGATCAGGAAGGGAAGGAAGTATGCTTAAAGTCTCTGAGATTACCAGAATTTTTTTCTTTATGTGTGTTTTACATATGTGAACATTGAATAGTTTTTCTTCTTCTAGAGATTTATAATTAGACCAAGTTATGATGATCTTTCCTCATAATACTTATATCTGTCGGTTTAGAGTATTTTTAAAGACTATCCACTCATATCTCAGATTCTCTGATAGGCAACATAATTGTAAGGAAGAAAGCCTGGATCTGGGATGGATTTTTGGAGGAGGGATGGATAGATCAAAGTATGTTGTATGAAATACTCAAAGGATATACCTTTCATTAAGCATAAAAAAGTTATCCCCCAACCCTACACACCAAGAAACAAACCCTGGAAAATATGACATTATTCAGGAAGGACCAAGCTAAGAATTCAATCATTAAAAAAAAAAAAAAACCAACTCTAGTCCTCCAAAAAGATGTACACTTTAAAAGAAACAAGATCCATGAAAATGAAAAGCTGTTGATCTTCATTTATATTTATATTTCACAATACTTATATTTCTTCATGACTATTAGATTCAACTTGAAGATGTTGCACACATAAATCTTTTATATAATGGTGGGTGTGTGATTTACAAAATCATCTACCCCCACTGTTCAATAGTAAAAAATGAGAGTATATGATTTATGTCTGCCCTCTAGCTCTACAAGGTAGAAGAATTCTCTTAAGGGCTATTATAACCAGAAACACAAACAGAAGTTCTGAGAAAGACATGTCAGTCTAGCCATCCTGAAACATCATGGAGTCATCTCATCCAGGTTTAAGATTGCAAACTTCTCCCTTTGGATTGGTCAGCATGTGACTATAACAGAATTGATGCTCTGTGACTTTTAAAAAAAAAGGACACATAAGAGAATCTAATGCATTTGTCATGTCCAGTCTCTCTATGGAAATTCAGGCACCTTGAGATCTTCACAGAAAAGATAATAATAGGAAGCTTCCTGAGGCTGAAAACTGAAGAGACAACATCAGGATCAAATGCCCAAAAGAACTATAATTGCTCCAGGGCAGATGCAAAACACAAAAATCTGTATGGATGCAGTTCTAGCCTTGCACTTCCCTAGTGGACAGTGCCTAATGACAGCTTTTTAAAGAGCCTAAAGTTTCAAATTCTGACAAAACTGTGGTGCCCTCAGAATGTTCTGTCTGAATTCTTAAGCCACAAAATCTATTGAAATGAACTATTATTTAATACCTACAAGAAGCATATGTATTCTGAGGCAGTATGGAGACATATGCCCAATACAGAGAGAGGTGATATAAAATAGTATAAATGAAATACATATTAGTATAAGTGGAATATAGTAGCCACTTCAGTAGTACTGACATTTATGGTAAGAAAAATAGTAGAATTTGTAACAATAACTGGCTCAGACATGCAATTTATATCATTTACCCTTAAAAATGAGAATGACACTGCTTTTTAAAAGTGCAAGGAAATGAAATAAACTGTACAAGTTCTCTACAACTGGGTAAGAGGGGAGATTGGTATTGTGGTTGTAGAGTCTTAGGATTTGCATGAAAGAGAAAGAAGGGGTCTTAAAATGACTACTAAGGACAGCTAACATGTGTTTAATACTTACCTTGCCTGTCAGTCACTATGCTAAGGACTTTAAAGAACTTGTCCTGATACGCAATGAAATTGAGTGGCTGGATAGGCATGTAAATGAGCCTGATAGCAACTTGAATTATCTAGCTTTTTAAGGGGTATGGGGAGAGACAGGTTCAAACTTACTTTCCCTTTGTCATGGATTTTGGAAACTATTTTAAATACTGCTGAATAGAAATGCTCAAGAAAGTCATCACAATCCCCATAAGTAGGAACATGGACACGAGTATAACAAAAATAGCAATGTAGGTTTCAAATTAAGCACAAGCGCTTCAAATCACAGATGATCTATTTGGCCCAAAAGCCATCACTCATGAACGTCCTTTTATTTTAAGCTGACATTCTCAATAACTTTGAGTAGTACTGAAAGAGAATGCAATAAAGACCCAGCCTGCAGGCCTACTTTAGAAATTATTATTAATATTCCATGATGCAACATTCATTGTGAGTCACTCATAATAATTCTCAGAGCCAGAATAAAATTAAGTTCTTTTTTTCTCATTTACTAGAGTAACCTTCCTAAATTAAAGCAGATGCAAATCATGACTTGCTCACACATATTCTCATTCTGCTACCAGATATTTATCTGACAAATCAAAGACATCTTAAAAAAATGGCATTCACTATAAGATGAAATCTGGGAAGATGGAATAAGGAAATTTCTTCCATGTAATATATTCAGGTTATTTTTACCTTTTCAATAATTATGCTCTCCATTCTCTTCCAGCATCATTTATGTTGGATTTCTGAGGTGTCATTTGGACTTAGATTAAGTTATGAAAGCAAAAAGTGTCCTATTTAACAACTACCCACAGCCTTTAGTCAGAAAAAGAGTGGTTAGTAGTATACATAATACCACTATATGGTAGACACAGTGATACCTCTAATTGTACCCAGGACTTCCTTCAATCTGTATAACATAATTTAAAAGTACTTTCTGAACAATTATTCTTTCCAATTTTGAAAAGAGAGCTTGTTTGCCTGGTACCAATCCTTCTGGCCTTTCATCATTTTCTCATTGCAAGTGTGCCCCCCTCCTTATAACATATGGTGAGGATCACCCCTGCTTTCTTGAAGCCATGTGGGTACAGATGAAAAGGTGAAGGCAATAGGCTATGGGGTTCTGTGATGTTGGGAAGAGCTTGAATTCTCAATTGCATCCCTGACTAGTTAACTCTGTGGTAGACCACTCACTTCTACATTTTCATGTTCTAAATTTGCTTTCAGCCAATTTAAGACATTTCTTGCCTGTCATGTTTTAAATGGTTCAGTGTTGCTGTGAATGTAGGAAAAAAGAAGATGTTCAATCAATGTTCATAAATCACAAATAATAACCATGTCTCAAAAATCCCTATAGGCCTTCAGAAACTATCAGACACAGAAGACTGTGCTTGCTCTTCTCACAGCATTGCCTTCTTTCCGGGGGCCATTACCTACATCTTCACTTGACTAAAATCCTTCTACTAATATGTGGGCATCTAATTAGAGTGATATCAACTGAAATCATCAGTTAGCACATTGTGGGAAGATTGTTATGTTGTGGCAGAAAAGAATGTAGAAGCAAGAGGTGTTTCAAGGAATCTCAAAATCATCATGATGTCTGGATCATCATGATGTCTGGGTAAGGGAGGAATAGGATGTGATAAAAGGACAGAATTCAGATCAGCTTTCATTCCACGTCTATGATCTTTATGATAGTAGGCATTTTTTAAAGCCCAATATATTAAGTTTTCTCATTCTGAGGATTAAGTTATGCTCTTGTTCTAGTAGCCAGCATGTGATATGTTTGTCATGTGGTAACTATTGTGTTACAAGCATCTAACTGCGATTTCTGTCTTAGCGATTAATTTTGCCACAGTTCAAGAAGCAGCCTCCTCCTACCTATTCCTCCGGAAGCTCCTGAGATCTGCTTTTGGGATCACTCTTGTCCTTGGCCCTCATTATTTTATTGCTGTGTGTTGTAGGAATTATAGACATTTTCACAATACTTTTGCCTCAACCCTCATGCTCTCTTTGATATAGGTCTAGTAGCAAACTCAGCTCTCAAAGTGTGATCTCCCTAAGAACAACAGAAACAAAAAGAAACAAACAAACAATTTCAAACTCACATTGACTTGTTTTCGGCTCATGCTCTGGGTTTTCATAACTTTATACTCTAATTTTGTTTGTGTCTGAATTGATAAACAAGAAAGTTTTATATATGCATCCATGTGTACATCTTCCTGATCATCATCACCTTCACCCTGCTCAAAGAGAAGCACTTCCAGACTCCAAGGGATTCCAACTGAAGCTTAGGCTTGAGCAGCAATGCTTTCCTTGGCCCCATTATTTCACTGTCAACTGAGTTGACTGCAGTTGGCTTCTGTATTCACTTTACCTCTAGGCAATATCAAACTGGCTCAAAGTTTCTATGTGCCATTTAATGAGACAGCATGTGTCATGCCTCAGCACAGAGCCAAACCCAAATGCAGCTCTTAACCTAACTTGGAGTCGAGACCAAGTCATACTAGAATAACTTATCTGAATTTTAAAGGAAACTTTGTAGAGAGAAGCCTGTAAACTACACATAACCTGAGTCGTGAGCACAAAGTGTGTGAGATGTGAGTGCGAACAAAAATGTTTGCAGCCTTACCAGTCAGACAGCTTGGTCTAAAAATTGGTAAATACTAGGGTAACTTTAATGATATTTATTTTCAAAGGTGAGTCTTGTTTCAGGATCTCTACCTCCTCTCTGCAAACATACACAGATGTAAGATATAGGCTTTCTTCCCTGCCCCCTGCCTCATAGTGTTCTCTGAAACACTGTCACCCCATCAGGTTCCAATTTTCAAAACAACTTTCTGTAGACCATGGAGTATAAGCATTGTGTTTTAGAGATGATTCTAATTAATTAATAAATAGTTGTGTTTAAAAGGGTCTCAACTCACTAAACATATCCAAGGAAGATCAAGTGTTTGCCACACAAGCAATCAAGTAAATAGATTGAATAAGAAAAAATGACTCTGGAACTCTCATGGTTCTATTATTAACTACCAATCTACATATTTTCCCCCAATTAATGTCTAGAATGGGATCTGAGTCTGTTGAAACCTAATTACTGGCTTATCGCTTTGTTGATTAGAAGTCCTACAACAGTTGCTAGGTCTGCTTCATTTGCATATGCTCTGCCACTACTACCCAGTCAGATACCAGTCACCATTGGTCCCCAGAAGTCCCTGCAGTAGCTAGGACTTTATGTGGAAATGTAAACCACTCATCATGTCAGTCTGCAGAGCAAATGCTGTGTTATTCATTCCTTATGTATTGAAGACGAAGCATCTCTGGCACTGGCCATTACTGGACACTATTCCTGTAGATACATAATGAACTACTGGAATTTTTTCAATACTCAGTGACTGTCATCTCATTAGACGAATGAACATATAAATAAGCAAGCAAAGCCTTTTCCTCCTTCCATTCCCCACTATCCTGGGACTAGATCATGTACATATTATTAGCTTATTGGCCCAGAGCAGGAACTGGCTGGCCTCCAATATAAGAAAATGAATAATACTAGCTTGACTGTTCCCAAATTGCAGTTAACAGGAGTGAGTCCAGAGGATCTTCCCTAGAAGTATGTGTTAGGAATTTATTCATAGTGTTCATACTAGATTTTTTTAATGCCTATGTTTCACTATGCGTTTATCACTAGGATGTCCTGAAATTTGCTATTTTAACTTTCTCCACCCTTCTTAGCACCCATAACTGACTTACTAGTTCCTTGACCATTTCAATGAGAAATTTATAACTGGTAGGAAGCAGAGATCATGTATTTCTGCACATACCTTGATAATATCAATTTTATTCTCCCACCCCATCAATTTGGATATCTCTATATGTCTCTTTATTTACTCAAAGTGTTACCCTTACTATGAAGCCACAGGTATGAACAGAGAGAATTTCTAAATATATATAGACAGTATGAGAGGTGTCCAGGTGATGATGAAGATTACTTCAACATATCTAGTACACAGCACTGTATACAGTCTGAGTCAAGGCTACTTCTCAGAGGGATTGCTTGGCAACTCCTTCATGTGTTGATCACATTGGATCACCTTATCCACTGTGAGCAGTACTTTTCTTTATTGAAATTGCTATGGATTTATTTTTGAACATAGTTGGGAATTCTTGCTGTTGCTGTAGTCAATCCTATTCTTTCTATAATATCTAGCCTGTATGAGCTCCTTTGAGAAGTGTCCTATAATCTTGAAGAGCCATCAAAGCCCTCTGTGGTCTGTGTTATATTATGCTTTCAGCTCATCTACCCCAAAATGTGGCATATATATACTACCTATCTATCTACCTTCCTATGATGTCATAAAATTTACAACAATTGTCTCATCATGTTGATATTTTCCTTGAAGTATGATCCATTAAGATCAAAGTCTTCTCCTTTACATTCTTAAGATTCATGCCACTATAGTTAATACTATGAGATAAAGCCTAGAGACATAGTCTGTGGACAAGTAAGTGGATGTGTTCTTTGAAATATCTGCTTTTTTGATCACAGATATGCTTGGAAAAACTTGCTTAATCCTTTAGGAGTTTTTATTTTCTCTTTTATTTGTGAGAGATTCCCAAGCAGTGCCGCTTGTTTTCCATCTCACTTCCTGACAATCCAACAAAAAGGAGATTTAATTCTGAATTTATACATGAAAACTGTTCAAAAAGAAGGTGGTCTCTTTGATAAGGCTGTTGGTGAGGCTTTCTGAGAAAAGTTGGGGGATCAAATTCCTTTGAAAGGTTTCACATTCATCTTTGAGTAGCTTAGCAAGAATCTGCATAAAGATAGGAGAAGAGATTAGTTCTTTGTACTCTTGAGACCTTTTTATACTATAAGACTTAAAGATTTATCTTTAAATTTATTAATTTAACCTACTTCACTTTAGGTAGAGAAACAGAAGCCCCTTGATCTGCAATTTTTGTGAACGCTTTCATAGAAAGTTATAGAAAATATGCTATTATCAGCAACAAACCAGAAAGGCATGGTCCTTAGCAACAGGGAAAATGAGGTGACACTATCATAAATGCTGCCTTCACAGGCTGTAATTTTTAAAGTTTATTTTGAAGGGATGATGGGAACAAAAGAAAAGAAGCAGCGAGAAGAGTTGCAGTGTTTACTCACTTAAAGAAATTACAGTGTCTATCCAGAGATGAGCATAGGTATTTTATCCAAGAAAATGTATTCATTTAGCAAAAAGTGGGCTTCTATAGAGAAGTATAGATTTTTCTTACCAACAGACTTTTAAAAGGACTGCTTCTGAGAGCATGGTGTACGATTCAGTAATGTCAGTCATGGGGGCATGAATTATTGCCATATGTGGTCAAGAGCTTTCTGAGTCTAATCATAGTTATTTTTTGCAGACCTGCACAGGCAAGTAAGCAATGATGGTATCTCTTTGCAAACTTCTTTGCAGACAGTACCTGGAATAAAACTCCTTTGCATGGTTGGTGGTATCTATATTTCATATCACCTTTCATATCACATCCTTGTTTCTGAATTGATTGCTGGGAGGGTTTTTACAATGAAAAAAAAATTAATGAACTTGAATTTTATTTTCAGTATCATCAATGAGCGACTTCTTTTTCTTTCTTGTCACAAGACAGAACCTAGTGGGAAGTAGCACTTACCTTAAATTGCTAGTGAGAAGGGAGGCAATGACCTAGTTTTCAGTACACGTTATAATTCTCAAAGTTTATTCTGGTTGGTGTGACTGGGAGGTAGATCCTAAAATAGCCAATGTTTCTGTGAGTTGTGTTTACAATAAAATCCCTGTACATGGTATAGGACTAACTTCTGAGTTATGGACAAGTTGTTCTAGAAAGGCAGGTTAATGAAGTTTCGAGTACATAAAATAAAGTGAACTAGAAGTTCAGGGATCGAAGTATTGATTTGCACACCCTTATGGAGAATGAATAACAATGAACATATCATGATTCAGGCTTTCAAGGGGCTTTAACATAATTTATCCTTTTAATCAAGGTGAATGGCAGGCTATGTTTTAATTTGGTCCCCTGATTTATTTAGTAAGCAGAAAGAATTGCTCTACAGAACAAAGAGCTTTAATTCTTACTTTCTTAATATCTAGTGTGAACTCCTAGCTTAAACCATTGGCTCTCAGTGGGACAAAGTTCTGGGTTACTTTTCTAATCCAAAGCATTTGCAAAACTGAAACACCTTCTTCTGAGTTCCCCATGTATCTCTTCTTATTGGTTGAGACCCCTTACACAGTATTTTAGGTAGTGTTTTGATTGTCTCAATACTGCTCTGCAATTTCCTGTTGCCATATGCTAACCATTTTAATAGGGCTCATTATTTGAATGAAGAATGATACTTACAGTAGCAGCCACTAAAACACTAACATGGCAACTGCCCCTGTTGGGAACAACAGGAGAATCTTTTGCTTGGCCTTAATAGGTCTTTGACATTGTGCTGCTGATAAACACTGGATTTTTCTACATTGTTTGATGACTGTGTTATTCTTGGTGATACCCTCACAACCTTCATTGAACAGTTTTGCTACAGCACCCTATTTTCTAGTTTTCTTGTGTATTCATGCAAGGACATTCTCTAAGATTACTGTGCCATAGAACAATGGGCTTGGCATGAGAGTCATAGTGTTCCTGAGGTATCCTTATCCATGCTTTTGAGGAATTTCCAACCTGGTTTATCTGAGCTCTAGGATAATGTCACCTAAGTTGTATCATAAAAAGCTTATGGCTAGAAAGACATCATTAGAAACAATTCTCTGGCCTCTGGTTTGGGCCCTAAGATACTGTTGCTGGGAGACAAAGCATATGTGATTCACTGTGCAATAAAATGGATTATTGCTGCCAAAACCCAAACATGATAATGTGAAGTTAGTGTCAGCATTTGGCAATCTTCTATGCTTAGCTTTTAATTAGAGACTTCAAAACTTTAGGTAGCAACAGAACATTGGTACAATTACTAAGAGAATTTCTAGTGCTTCTGAGTGTGATGGGTTTTCTGGTGATCTTTATCCAGATTCAGAAGAGAGCTGAAGAGAATATAAGGATACACACACATACATACACACACACACACACAGAGAGAGAGAGAGA
>NW_021604587.1:9487102-9514853 GCF_004785775.1 Grammomys surdaster
GAGAGAGAGAGAGAGAGAGAGAGAGAGAGAGAGAGAGAGAATACATATTTGTGTGGGTATGGAAGAAACTGTTTATGTGGGTAGGCTCGCCTATGTGTATGTGTGCTTGTGGGGTCAGAGATCAACATCAGATGTTTTCCTCAGCTGTATTCTACCTTATCATTTTGAGACAGTGTCTCTCTTTGACTCTAGAGTCCATTCATTCCATCTAGCTAGATAAACAATGAATTCTTATGATATAACTGCCTCTGTTCCTCTTGCAACTCTCTTTTTTCTTTTTTTATTGGACATTTTATTTATTTACATTCATATGCCATCACCTTTGCCGATTTCTCCTCCCTAGAACTCCCTTATCCCATTCTCCCTCCTTCTTTTTTGCTCCTTTTTGCTTTTATGCCATTTTAATTATATGAAAGTGTTAGGATCAAGTTCTAGGTTGAGGAACTAACAATACAATAGATGCAAATGATCAAGGAACAAGCAAGACAATAAACAAAATTCCATGAACACTCCCATGATCACTCTCTCTAAGGGCTTATCAGGATGACCAAAATATCTGATCCAACTTCCCTGTCCTATCCCAAAGTCATTTTTTCATGTTTGAAGCCTACTTTCTTATTCCATCCTAAAATTTAGATTCCTGTCTGAAATTACTTCTTTATTCTAGCCTAATATTTAGATTCCTGCTTGAAATTATTTCTTTGTTCTAGCCTAAGATTTAGATTCCTGCCTGAAATTTCTTCTTTGTTCTAGCCTAATGTCAGATTTCTGCCTGAGGCATACTTCCTTGTCCTTGGCCAATGTCATATTCCTGCCAAGCAGCCCATTTACTTGTCCTTGGTCCATGTCAGATTCTTGCCAAGCAGTCCCAAAAGCTCTCTACTTTTCTCCCTTTTTTTATTTCATAAACAATACTGAGCCTGTCTTCAGTTTTTCTGACAAGAATGCCTTCATTACCCATCATGGAATATGCATTATCAAAAGCAATGAATTTATGTGTTAGGTTGGTAAGGCTCTGTATAGAATCTTACCCGTCTTTGGCTTGCCAGCCTGTTAATTTAATAACTCTGTCTGTGGTCCCATTTTCAGATTCAAGCCATGTACTTTGGCTGCCAACATGTTGATATTGTTAAAAACAAGCTTTAACACAATGGGCAGGAATAAAATTATTCCCAGGACAAAAATGGCTAGCATGATCAAGCTATATATACCATTCTTGAAGCTTGACCAAAATAAAAATACTGACCTCAGGCCATGGGTAATTTTATCAGCAGTATCTGCCACATCAACACTCAGCATAGCAGCATTCTTTAAATTTATAAGCTTGCTATGCAAAGTTAAACAATCCACAAAGGTGTTAGAATCATGCCAAATATACTGCAAGTATCTTTAAACTTTTTCCTAATTGTAATGACTACCACTGTAAATTTTATGACTAATATGAATCCAGTAGTTTTTGGCATCTATCCAGCAGTGGCCTTAAACATATATCCCATAACACTTGGCTTTTACATGGGTGCTGAAGGTCTGAAAACAGGCTCTCGTGTATATTCAGCAGCCTCTTTTCTGACTGAGTCATCTTCTCAGCTCCTAGAAATTTTATGTTAAAACCTCCATGATAAGAACAAGAATTAAAATCAAGTTCCTTTCCCCTTAAAATTTTCTTTGTCTCTCTAAATATCTTTCTGTCTAATTGAGTCTGAGGTTTGTATTTAGACAATTTTCTGTTTCCTCATCAGTCTTCAAATTTCATTGTTTTGAGGAATTGGGTACTGGTTTTCTTAAACTGTTAGGTATTGCTATTTTCTTCTGATTTATATTGTAGTTACATGTGAGATATTTTAATCTTAGTGTGCATCTAGCTTGTTACTCTAAATCTAAAGAAAAGTATAATTGTTGGATTATAACATTGCAAAAGTCTCTCTCTCTCTCTCTCTCTCTCTCTCTCTCTCTCTCTCTCTCTCTCTCTCTCTGTGTGTGTGTGTGTGTGTGTGTGTGTGTGTTGTGACCTCCACTGAACTGTGGCTAATTTGTCATTTTAGTTAAATTTATAGTCCCAAAGCAAGGTCATCTGCTGTGAAATAGATGAACAGTGGAAATTTATACTGGAAAAAGGATTAGAAGTGAAATTCAGTCTATATACAATGGTAAGGATATAGCTGATCTTGGAAATTAGGAAAAATTTTAACTCACAGGGTCTTTGTCTAAGAAACCCATGTGATCTATATCACAGGAAAAGGCAGAGTTTATATGGAAAATTCCTATTGTCTGTGAGAGTGGCTGAAAAATCCCCATGAATATGAACTGCTTTAAGAGTGAGAAACTTTGATCTCCACAGGTGGGAAAAATAATCGGTTTGTGAAAATGAAGTTGAAAAAAATCAAATAAAGCCAGACCTTGTCAACTAGAAATGAGCAGAGAAGCACCTACTCTTTCCAGTCTACCATCTTGAGGATTCTTCAGTTAAATTGGAATCACACCTGACTTTTCAATAGATACCCTAAACGCTGGATAGGCCTGAACAGATGTTCTACAAACTCTAAGAGACTGTAGATATCAATCCAAACTATGATATCTGGCAAAACTTGTATCATAATGGAAGAAAAAAGAAAGACATTTTATGATAACCTCAAATTTAAGCAGAATCCATTTACAAATCCATCCCCACAGCAGTTGCCTGAAATAAATGTAATTTGAAGGAGTTAACTACACCATAGAAAACACAGTGAATGAATAATATCAGACCAGAAAATCAAAAGGAAGAAAAAGCTCTAAAATAAAAAGAAGGAATTATACCCAAAATGTGTAAATGGCAATAAATAAACTCACAGGTGAAATCAATAAAATACAAACCAAACATACAAAAATCAATACAACAAATCAATGAAATAGAGTTGATGCTTTGAGAAAATCAATAAGATTGACAAACCTTTAGTCAAATTAGCTAAAATGTTGAGAGACAAGATCCAAATTACTAAATTAGAGACAGAGGAGATACATAAAAATGGACACTGAGGGAATGTAGAAATTCATATAGACATATGTTAAAAAAACTCTACTGACCAAATTGGAAAATCTAAAAACAAAAACAAAAAAATAGATAATTTTGTCAATATATACCACCTACCAAAGTTAAACCAAGATGAGATCCTATGTAATCCCCATTACAATACCAACCAAATTCTTCACAGAAATTGTAAGGACAATTTTCAGCTTCATATGGAAACATAAAAAAGTCAGAATAGCAAAACCACACTTAAATGATAAAACAACTGGTAGAGCTGTCAGCATTCTCAATCTCAAATTGTACTATAGAGATATAGTAATAAAAACAGCATGCTAATGCGCAAGAAGACACTTTGATCAAATGGAATATAAATTGAAGACCCAGTAATGTGTCTACATACTCATGAACACCTGAATTTTGTCAAAGAAGCCAGATATACACACAGAAAAAGAGACAGCACCTTCAACAAATAGTGCTGGTCATACTGAATATCTGCATGTCAGAGATGCAATTACATCTATACTCATCACCTGACACAAAACTCAACTTGAATCAAAGACCTCAACTTAAATCTTGATATGCTGATTCTAAAATAAGATAAAATAGGGAGATATCCTTGAACTCACTGGCAGCAGAAAAGACTTTCTGAACAGAACACTGTTGGCCCAGACACCCAGAACAACAATTAATAAATGGAAACTCATGAGCCACTGCACAGGATGCTGTTATTCAGATAAAACAGAACTCTACAGAATACAAAAGAGTCTTACTAGTTTGTTTATTTGTTTGTTTCTTACCAACTATATAGCTGGTAGGAGGATAAAATCCAAAATGTATAAAGAGCTAAAAAAAAAAAATCCAGACATAAAAAACCCAAACCAAACAAAACCAAAGACCAAAAAACCACGCAAATGACGCCCCAAAAAAGTGGATTATGTATTTTAATAGAAAATTGCTAAAAGAAGAAAGTCAAATGGCTGAAAAACAGGTAAAGAAATGTTCAATATCCTTATTCAAAAGGAAATGCAAATCAAAACTAATTTGCAATTTCTTTCTACATCCATTAAAATTGCCAGGATAAATAAAAAGAATGACAGCTCATGCTAACAACAATGTGGACCAAGTGGGACATAGTCATCCATCGCTGGTAGGACTGTAAACTTGTACAGCCAATATGGAAATCTGTTGGGAGCCGACTCTGAGCGGAAAGCGGCTATCATCTTTGCAGCCATCTTGAGCCATATACCCTGACAAGAGACTTGTTTTCAACAGCCTACAACAGCTGAGCACACTCTGATAATTATCTTGATATACCCATGATTTCCTTTCAATCAAGGCCAGGCAGTGGTGGCACACGCCTTTAATCTCAGCACTTGAGAGACTCAAAGCGAGACTGGAGGCGAGTTTAAAGGCGAGACTCAAGGCGAGACACAAGGAGAGATATAAAAGGAGAGACTTGAGGAGAGAATAGACCAGACTCTGTCTCATCTCCAGGGCAGACTCTGTCTCATCTCCAGAGTAGACTCTGTCTCCTCTCCAGATCAGACTCCCTGTCTTGTCTCCATTCTTCGCGTATCCGTCCCCCACTCTCTCTCTTGCTAGGCTCGCGGACCAGAGCAGCAGAACGGGCCATTACAGAAATCGGTGTAACAGTTCTTTAGATAGATGAGATTTGATCTGAAGTTCAAGCTATACTGTTCTTGGACCCAAAGATACAATTCACTCAACTACAGAGATACTTGCTCAAGCATGTTCATTGGTGCTCTATTCACAGGAAACACTGTAGATGTCTCTCAGTGAAGTCCTTCCTTACTTTCTGTCTAGAAAGTACTATTATTTTCTCCTTGTTTTCTATTATCTATTCACACTGACCTTTCTTCTGCCGCTGGATTCTCTTACTTTCTCTCTATCTCAGGATGTTCAGTTGTACTACTTGGGCTCCATTTCTACAGTCCTGGACAGAGCTCATCTACGATTTCAGTTTTCTTCAGATATTCTTTTGGTATATTATCCAAACTCATGATCGATCTCTTTATTTTGTGTCACATGTTCATGTCATTGTGTTCTGACATGTTCTGCTTCTGAGTTTGTTCTTCAGGTGACCTCTGGTGCTTCCATCAAAAGCTGAGTAGGAGAAGAAGATTCGAGTTTTCAGCCATGTCTCGCACATAGATTAATTCCTAGGGAAGAAACAGTGTATGTGAATATGCAAGGATGATAACTTGGGGTTCAGTTCATTTCTTGGAAATGTCTCCCAGGAAGCAGAGAAAAGAACTTGAGTATGTAAAAATAGCAATTAGCTAATTAAGTGAACTAAACAGGTCTTCATTTTATATAGCTGGGAAGCCTTTGCAAAATTGTATTGGATGTACCTCAGAGTTATTCCATTGAAGCTAAAGATTGGTATAGGGAAATGACCGCTTCAACACTTGTCACTTATCACCCCAAGCCAGTAGCAATAGGAAGTCTTGAGGTGAAGGGTCCCAGATAATCAAAATGGGAACTGTTTAATGAAGCTGAGATGAAGTCCAAGGGTTAGAGTTAAACATATTGAATAACTATTGAAAGAATGAATGAGTTGCCTCTATAAAATAAAAGGAATGATTTATAAAGGTAATACAGATATTTTGTGTTAATACATATGATATAACTCAAATTCTAAACCAAGCTCTAGACATGATTCTTCCGTAGAAAGATCCTAGAAAATGTAAACAGTTAAGAAAGAAAGCTAAATAGTTTTCATATTAGTTATAGTAATACTGTGAACTACTTTGTAACAAACTTGCTTATAGCTTATAAAGTTTTGATTTTGTGGAGAGATTTCAGACATGAAAAATTGAAAGTAAAATCATCTGATACTTTATCCTGCATTTGGGGCAACCGTATACTGTACTGATTTCTTTTTATTTGTTTGTTTGTTTGTTTGTTTTGTTTTTATTCTTTATTGGATATTTTCTTTTATATATTTCAAATGTTATCCCCTCTCCATGTCTCCCCTCTGGAAACCCACTATTCCCTCCCCCTTCTCCTATGAGGGGGCTCCCTCGACTCCCACTCACCCACGCCCACTCCCCTACCTGGCATTTTCCTACACTAGGGCCTCGAGCCTTTACAGGACCAAGGGCCGCTCCTTCCATTGATGTCTGACAAGGCTATCCCCTGTTACATCTGCACCTGGAGCCATGAGTCCCTCCATGTGTACTCTTTGGTTGGTAGTTTAGTCCCTAGGGGCTCTGGGGGTTCTGGGTGGCTGATATTGTTGTTCCTCCTATGGGGCTGCAAACTCCTTCAGTTCTTTCTGTAACTCCTCCATTGGGGACCCGTGCTCAGTCCAATGGCTGTCTTCGAGCAACTGCCCCAGTATTTGTCAGGCTCTGGCAGAACCTCTCAGGAGACAACCATAACAGGCTCCTGTCAGCAAGTACTTCTCAGCATCCACAATAGGGTATGGGTTTGGCAACTGCATGGATCCCCAGGTGAGGCAGTCTCTGGATGGCCGTTCTTTTAGTCTCTGTTCCACACTTTGTCTCTATATTTTCTCCTGTGAGTATTTGGTTCCCCTTTCTGCTATCACCTGAATTTTTGAACTTAGCCATTCTGACTGGTGTGAGGTGGAATCTCAGGGTTGTTTTGATTTGCATTTCCATGACTAAGGATGTTGAACATTTCATTAGGTGCTTCTTGGCCATTTGAGTTTCCTCAGTTGAGAATTCTCTGTTCCCCTCCTTTTTTTAAAAAAAATAGGAATATGTGGTTCTCTGGAGTCTAACTTCTTGAGTTATTTGTATATATTGGATTTTAGCCCTCTACTGGATGTAGGATTGATAAAAATTTTTTCCTAATCTGTTGGTTGCCATTTTGTTCTATTGACAGTGTCTTTTGCCTTACAGAAGCTTTGCAATCTTTTGAGATTCCATTTGTTGACTCTTGATCTTAGAGAATAAGCCATCAATGTTCTTTTCAGGAAATTTTCCCCTGTGTGCATGCATTAGGGGCATTTCCCCACTTTCTCTTCTATTAGATTTAGTGTATCTGGTTTTATGTGAAGGTCTTGATCCTCTTGGACTTGAGCTTTGTATAGTGAGATAAGAGTGGGTTAATTTGCATTCTTCCATATGTTGACTGCCAGTTGAACCAGCATCATTTGTTGAAAATGCTATCTTTTTTTCCATAAATGATCTTAGCTCCCTTGTCAAGGATCAAGTGACCATAGGTATGTGGGTTTATTTCTGGGTCTTCAATTCTATTCCATTGATCTTCCTGCCTGTCTCTGTACCAACACCATGCAGTTTTTTTTCTCTCTTTCTCTCTTTCTCTCTTTCTCTCTCTCTCTCTCTCTCTCTCTCTCTCTCTCTCTCTCTCTCTCTTTCTTTCTTTCTTTCTTTCTTTTTTATCACTATTGCTCTGTAGTACACCTTGAGGTCAGGGATGGTGATTACCCCAGAAGTTCTATTGTTGTTGAAAATGCTTTTTCCTATCCTTTGTTTTTTTGTTATTCCAAATAAATTTTAGAATTACTCTTTCTAACACTATGAAGAATTAAGATGGAATTTTGAAGGGAATTGCATTGAATCTGAAGATTGCTTCTTTATGTTCTAGAGCTTTCAGGTGTGCTGTCAAGCTGTTAGAGTATACTCTCTCCAGTTTCTTTTTGGAGGCACACAGAGCTATGAGTTTTCCTCTTACTACTGCTTCATTGTGTCTCATAAGTTTGGTATGTTGTGCCTTCATTTTCATTAAATTCTATAAAGTCTTTAATTTTATTCTTTATTTTTTCCTCGACCAAGTTATTATTGAGTAAGGCACTGCACAGTTTCCATGTGTATGTGGCTTTCTGTTGTTTTTGCTGTTATTGAAGACCAGCTTTAGTTCATGGTGATCTGATAAGATGCATGGAATTATTTCAATCTTCTTGTATCTGTTGAGGTCTCTTTTGTGACCAATTGTATGGTCAATTTTGGAGAAGGTACAGTGAGGTTCTGAGAAGATGGTATATTCTTTTGTTTTGTATGAAATGTACTATAGATATCTGTTTAATCTATTATTCGTTGTAGGGCTGGATTTGTGGAAAGATATTGTATATTGTATAATTTTGTTTTTGTCATGGAATATTTTGGTTTCTCCATCTATGTTGAGAGTTTTGCTGTGTATACTAGCCTGGGCTGCCATTTGTGTTCTCTTAGGGTCTGCATGACATCTGCCCAGGATCTTCTAGCTTTCATAGTCTCTAGCAAGAAGTCTGGTGTAATTTTGGTAGGTCTGCCTTTATAAGTTACTTCACTGTTTTTTTCTTACTGCTTTTAATATTTTTTGTTTTGTGCATTTGTTGTTTTGACTATTATGTGACTGGAGGAATTTCTTTTCTGGTCTAATCTATTTGGAGTTCTGTAGGCTTCTTCTATGCTTATGGAAACCTCTTTCTTTAGGTTAGGGAAGGTTTCTTTTACAATTTTGTTGAAGATATTTACTGGCCCTTTAAGTTTGAAATCTTCACTCTCTTCTAAACCTATTATCCTTAGATTTGGTCTTTTCATTGTGTCCTAGATTTCCTGGATAAGCTGGGCTAGGAGCTTTTTGAATTTTACATTTTCTTTGACTGTTGTGTCAATGTTTTCTATGGTATCTTCTGCACCTGAGATTCTCTCTTCTATCTCTTGTATTCTGGTGGTGATGCTTACATCTATGACTCCTGATCTCTTTCCTAGGTTTTCTACCTTCAGGGTTGTCTCCCTTTGTGATTTTTTTTATTGTTTCTATTTCCATTTTTAGTTCCTGATGGTTTAGTTTAATTCCTTCACCTGTTTGGTTGTGTTTTCCTATAATTCTTTAAGGGGTTTTTGTATTTCCTCTTAAGGGCTTCTACCTGTTTACCTTTGTTCTCCTGTAATTCCTTAAGAGATTTATTTATGTCCTTCTTAAAGTTCTCCATCATCATCATGAGATGTGATTTTAAATCAGAGTCTTGCTTTTCCAGTGTGTTGTAGTATCCAGCGATTGCTGCGATGAGACAACTGGGTTCTGATGATGTCAAATAGCCTTGACTTCTGTTGCTTATATTCTTGCTCTTGTCTCTCACCATCTGGTTATCTCTGGTGTTAGCTGGTCTTGCTTTCTCTGACTGTGGCTTGTCTCTTCTGCAAGCCTGTGTGTCAGTACTCTTTGGGAGGAATTTGGGTATGGAGAGTTATGGCACAGGGTCAGCTCTGGGAGCCGATGTAACTGGAAGCATCCTGTCCCAGGTTGCTTTTTGGTCCTGTGTCCTGAGGGCTCTGAGTGAGTCTCTCAGAGCCAAAGCGGTGATCTTACCTGTGTTTATAGGTGTGTCAGCACTCCTGAGAGGTTTTTATTTTTTCTTATTATGCTAACTCTACTTCAGATTTCCTTTGCTTGTTCCTGGCCCTAAACACTGCTATACCTGCTGCAGGTCTTAAGCTTAATATCTAGACAAAGGAAATAGCATTGATTTGATATATAAAGCAGTAATAGCACCAATAAATATTCTGAGATGTTTCTATTTTTCTTTTTATTGTTTCATCACCTCTTAAGTCATCTTCAATAACTGTTTGCTTTAAGAAGCAGAAAGATTTGAATATGCTCATGTCCTGATTGGTGTCTTCTCTACAGTCAGAGCATCCCAAAACTACTGCTTTCTTGGATCTAGTGTCTGTAGCATTTGTTCTTAGATTTTCAGTGGTCTTTCAGCATCTTGATTGGTGAGAATACTCATGATAGTCTCGTGACAGGACAATACTGGGATTGATAAACTGTATGAGGATCTTACATTGGTTATATGCAGTATAGAGTTGAACATGATCATGTGTCTTCATGGTTGCTTCAAAAATTGATTTTTTTATTTAAAATATTCATTGTTTGAGAATTTCACACACATATAATGTGTCTCAATAAGATTCACTCCCATTGTTTCCCTTCTATTTCCTCTCACATTTTCCTACTTTTTCTCCCACTCAACTTTATGTTCTCGTTTTCTAAAACCCCATGTGATGGCTATTTTTGGTTGTTAGCTTGACTACATCTGACATTACCTGGAATCCAGAAATGAAGGGTATATGTGTTAGGGATTTTTTGCTTGATTAGAAGTAGGTGAATCTACTTCTAGCTTGGACCTATGAGATGCAAAGACAGACACATGCCTTTGATCCAGATCTGGAGGCAGGAAGATTAACCTTTAATCTCAGCCACACCTTCTGCTGAAAGCCCATATGAAGGCATGAAGAAGGAAGCTTTTGCATTTTGCCTGCTTGATCTCTCCTTGCTAGCAAGTCCATTTCTTCACTGGCATTAGAGCCTACTTCTTCAGGATTCCAGAGTCCACTGAAGACCAAATGAGACATCCAGCCTTGAAGACTGATCAACTTCTGGGTTCTTGGACTTTCCATTTGTAGCCTGCCATTACAGGCTCTTCATTTCTAAAAAATCATATACATACACATACATCATATACATACATACATATACACATACATCATATACATATATGTATACATATACATGTTTGTGTGTGTGCATGTGTATATGTGTGTGTGTTAAACTGGAATGTTTAATTCATTATATGTTATATAATATAATATGCAAATGTTATATTAATGTTAATACTCAGGTTTTGGTAAATGTACAATGTGTATAGATATATGTATATTTGTATATGGACACATATACATAGAGAGAATCATTCTGTAAGTTCTGTTTTTCTAAAGAATTCTAACTAATACATCCCACTGACTTCACATAGTGCTTTCTACATGTGAGTGGGTGTAAGACCCTCTATTGGAACCTCGGGAGCCTCTCAGGGACCATATCCCTAAACAAACTCAATTACCTGTCCTCTAGCAACCATCAGTTGCCATTAGTCCCTCAGTGAAGACAAAGATTTCAGGAATTTATCCATCCCAGATTCTTTTGGCTGCCATCAACCTGTATGGATTTTATGTATGCATTTGAGTGGCTTGACCTTTGGCTGGTCTTCTGTATGCAGCCATAGATGCTTTGAGCTCATGTGTACCATAGCTCTGTCATGCTTGCATACACTGTTTCCCTGAAGATGTCCGCTATAACTAGCTCTTACAATCTTTTGGACTCAATATGCTCAGTAAGAATAGCCCATCAGGACTGCTCACAACTCTATTAAGTTGTCCTTTTAAAATAGATCTGTAATAATTTTAAGTGTGGGTACTACTTTCATATATTCTGTACCCTGATTCACCAATTTTTAAATATTTGATACATTTGTTTTCTTCTATCTCTAATTTTTTAAAAATAAACTGTTACTCTTATAATCAGAGGACAGTAGTTTGTTTATTTCTAGTATGTAAATATATGAATCTCACAAATTAATTTTTCACATAACTACTGGACATTTACTAAAACCAGAGTATTTACAATTGCTACAACATTTGCACATAATGTGTCCCATATTCCAATTTGAACAGTGTTCTCTGAAAATCTTTCATGAAGCATCTTAGACAACAGCCTGCACATCGGGACCGTGCCACACATCAGGATCACGACAGTTTTCAGAAGTATCTTATTTACATCGCATTCTAGGACTGCTGCTATGGTCTGTGTTATGAAACACTAAAAGTTTAAAAGTCCAGACAGCTCTTGTAGTTTGTTTTAATATTAGCATTTGATTATATGACATTGTTTATGTGAATTTTGCTCCCCAGGGACTTAAGAGAAAGAATTACAATTCAATACACACACACACACACACACACACACACACACACACACACACACAAAGCAGGTCTAAAATCAGAGATCACAGAAAATGCCCAAGATAAAAGGAAGATTCTCTCACCAAACATGAAATGTTTCTATCTACTGCAATGTTCTCTGTAGCTTCCACTACCTTTTTCTCTAGATAAACTAGTATTTTTACCTTACAGCCTTTTGACAGTCATTAAGTCAACTCTTGTTTCCATAAATCTCAAAACTCCAAACACACCTGACACTAGTTGTGAAATAGGATGACTCCAATACAGTTGGCTGGTATGTCATATCTAGGGTGGTTTGTTGTTCTCCTATTTTTTACTTCAAGTGAATTTGTAGGGCACATGATATAGAATCATCCAATTTATCACTGGGTTATTTATTTTTACCTCAAATAATTTTGATTTTTATTATAAGTGCATAAGAACATTAAAAAACAGTTATTTACCTGCTTCAGCACTGCTTCAGTATCAGCCAAGTCATCATGACGGAGCCATTCAGCTTACACAATAAGATGCTTCTGTATACATCTGAGTAGCTTCAACATATTCCATCAAGATTTCTGAAATAGCAGTGTGCTAGGTACCAGAGCTCCAAAAGTAACCAACAAACATGCTTCTTTTTTTTCTAATTGAGTGAAGGAGAAAGAAAATCAATCACACTATTATAACTGTTAAGAATCTTTTAAGGATGGCAGATGCCTATAACCCCTCCAAGAGGCAGACACAGGAAGATTGTTGTACTTTTAAAGCCAGTCTGATCTACATGGTAAGCATTCAGGCCTGCTGGGGCTAGGTAGCAAAAGACTATCTGTGACAACATCAATAAAATAAGTGCAATTACAGATATGCACCATCATGCTGAAGGAGAAAAATGTGCGGGAATTTAAGATCTGAGAGACAGAGGCTCTTCTCTTTAGAAAGAAGTTTTGTTGAGATGGAAGTATGAAGATAAGTAGAGGAGAGTTATTTGAAGGAGTGTGGGTGGTAAGGGAGAGAGAGCGCAAGTGAGAGAGAAAGCAAGGGAAGACTTGTATGAGTCAGCCATACTATAAAATATATACTAAATCATCTCAGATTTCTATGATTCTTTACCATAAGCCTTAATCTAAGCTCTGGAATAAATTTATGTATTCTTCAATACATCTGTTCTTGAGTCCCTACTAGTGTTATGTAGTTTTCAAGATCAGTATTGCAGGCATATATTTCTCATGACACATCACTAAAGCAAAAAGTCAAGTTAAGCCACACAAGTACACTTAAGAAGTCCCACCAAGCAAAGTAGGAAAGTCTTTGAATAGAAGATCTCTCCCTCCCCCCCTCCCTCCCCCTTCCCCTCCCCCTCTCCCTCTCCTTCCTCTCCCTCTCCCTCCTCCCCCCCTCTGTGTATGCTTGTGCTTTTTGTGTGTTTATTAAATATAAACCTCCAAGTATAATACAACTCAATTTTAGAACATGAAGAACTATAGAGGCAAATGGGGGACATGTAAGTCATTAATAGTGTGCAGACTTCATCCACACATGTTTTTCAGTTGAGGAGAGAAGTAAGCATACCATATTTTACTACTACCATGATGGTCACAGCTAAAAAAACAGAAATGTGTAAGAAATTTGAAACTGAGAATAATCCTAATGTGGCAAACCCAATTTGAGAGTGTTCAGAGAAACACACTGTAAAAACCTTTCTGGTAACATTTTTCCCTTCCTTCTTTCCTTTCCTTTCTTTTCTTTCCTTTCTCTCTCTCTGTTTCTCTCTCTCTCTCTCTCTCTCTCTCTCTCTCTCTCTCTCTGTCTCTCTCTCTCTCTGTCTCTCTCTCTCTCTCTCCCTCTCCCTCTCTCTCTCTTTCTTTCTCCATCTTGTATAAAGTAGAGTTCATAGCTATATAACTGAGTGAGGATGGTCTTGAACTTGTTTCTTCTTCCTTCACCTTTGCAACACTGAGTTGCTGGTGTGTATCTCCATGCCCTATTTACATGGTACTGGCTGAGAATTAAAGTTTCATGCATGTTAGGAAAGCACCAGTCAGATTATTTCTCCTCCCTTTATCATTTCTTTATTTTGATAAATTAAAACAGAAATGAAGATTAGTGAAGGATTCACAGTGGTTGCAGATTTTGCAGTGGTCAGCACTGGGCAATGCACCAGCTTATGCTGGCTAGTCTGAACCCATTTGACTGGTTGCATTGTATTGTTTCACAAACTCTTTATTATTTTAGTGATCAAGCCCTCACAATTCTTAAATTATGTTATTGGTCCAAATATGGTCACTAAATAATGAGCATCAACATTAGCTCAAAGACTTTACATGTCAGAGTCTGTTCATGGAGTGAGAAAGTATAACAATGTGTTGTGCTAAATTCCAGAACTATGATTAAGACCATATCAACGTACAATAAGACAAGCTGCTCAGCTCAGGTTCAGAGGTTCCAATACACAGTTAACTGCTCTTTTGGCTGTGGTGAGGCAGTCTATTATGCTAGGAGCATGTGTCTAATGCACCTTCTCACCTTATGTTAGAGAAAGAAGAATGATAAGAATGGACCATAACCCCAAATTCATTTAGGCCACATTCTCTAAAGTTCTAACTTTATTCCACCAAATTACACCTTTTAAGGATCTATCATCTCCCAATATTGCCATGATTTTTGTTCAAGACTCTAATGGATGAGCCTTTGTGGAACATTTATTCAAACCATAGAAAGTAGTGATTTTTAGCAATAAATAAAACAAAAAACAAACAACAAGAAAAAACAAAAACAAAGCCCCCTAAATATAATAACTAATGCAAGTCACTTTTCTAAAATACAAGGGAAGTGAATACAAATCACAAAAAGGCGGCTTTAGCTATTGAGCCAATGTTCTGTGTTTACAAAATGCCATGGCAACCGAACTGATGAGTATGAAGATGTGTGATCTCAGACAACCCACACCCAAAGACTGAGGCATCTTACAAGCTGAAGCTCTGTGGCAGCTGCACACCTAAATATTGCATGGTATGATGAGAGTGTTAAGATAAAGTGTCAGAACATTAGCAGCAACCAGTTTGATATATAAAAATCAGTTTCAAGAGATGTTCTATTGGATCAACCAAGTGCGTGAAGAAGAAGAGGCTGCTTTGGAGCCAGCTATTTCAAATGGTGAATGGGGAAAGCTAAAACTGAAGTTAAGCACATGCAAGGAAAATGGATTTAGAGGGAAATCGGTAGGTTTCTACAGATATTGGGATCTAGATAAGGACTTGAAATTCAGGGGCATGGTAAACCTTTCACTCAGCTGTTTGCCAGTAACATGGCTCTTGGAAGATGCTTATTTTACATTCCTTAATTCTTCCTAGAATAGAAAAATTTGGGGTAATAGATTTATGTTGTTAGAGTTTCTTATAGATATAATCCCAAAGAAATAGCACTTTCTATTTTATTTTATTTTTGTATTGATTTACATTGATTCCACTCTTTATTCATGAGGTTTGCAGATATGATCCAAGAAAAAAAATTGGTAATCTTATGTATTAGGCTTTCACTTGAAATTCAGATATATCTACCAATAAAAGCCCAGACAGAAGGCCTTTGATGAGGTGATGAAGAAAGTATCCAGCAACTTCATTTTTCCTACATGTATCCCTCGGCAGGAAATATTAACATAAAAACACTCAGCCAAACCACCGAACTATAGTAACTAACAAATTCATATTGTCCATACTATTACTAATTACTAAGCATTAAAATGATTTCATTTACATGTAATCAATAACTGGAGCATATCCTATAGGTAGCCACATGTGTTATTTTTATTGTTTCTTCACAATACTCTAATGGACATAAATATATTTCCATGAAGAATACTGAATAAATATCAGGTTTGTTTTATTTTTGACAGTCAACTATTTAAGAAGAAGCATAAGAACTTACACAAGAACTATCGGCAACTGAGAAAAGCTGGGAGTCAGAGAGATGGTCTTCCTGAGGGAAAGCATATCAATGGTTCAGTGTCATGTTGTCATCCCTGAAACATGCATACATGTGATATTATAGAGACTGAATAGGTTATATTAATAATATAAATTTATATACATATACGTATATGCACAAAATATCAATTGGTAGAAAGGGAGAAATGAAAGACCATATGGAGGGTGTATATGAGGATATGGAAAGAGGAAATGGAAGGGAAAAATGTAATTATATTATAATCTCAAAGCTAAAACTGAAGCATGATGTATAGACACCATATGCTAGTCTATAATTTGCTTTTAGTTTCTTTTTTAAGTCTCTGGAATTATATCTCATGGGGACTTTTACTTTTCAACATACATACAGAACTGTCCTTCATTCTTTCTAATTATCTATCATTTCATTGAGTTGCTGTTTCATAATTTATGTAGTCATTCCTTTGCCTGTGGGCATTACATTGCCTCTCATTTTTGAAAACCATTGTAGATCATTTTGTAATAAATATGTTTATACACGTATTTCATTGCATTTTGCTAGTATGATTGCAACACAAATTCCTAGAAGAGAAATTTCAGGCACAAGTTCATGCACATCTTATTTTGTGATACATGTTTTTATTTATTATTTTGATAGCTCTAATATTGTACCAACCTAAACTCTCACTAAACATACAGGAGACTGGTTCCTTTAACAAATTGTTAATAATACCATAAATTATTAACTACTTGAATAATATACTCTCTGATAAAGAAAAATGATTTCTCATTTTTATTTGAATGTGCCTTAATTAAGAAGAATAATCTTAAATAAGTTTTTTTTATGTTTATAAATTACTTTGGTTTTAGTTGTCTGGTCATATACAGGTATTCTTTTTATATGTTGTGATTTTTTATTAATTTGTAAAGATAGCCTATAAGAAAATTATATTTGTTTATGTGTTAAGAATATGTTTATGTTTGCCATTTCAACTTTGACCATTGTTTATAACATTGTGTTCCTGCTATAAAAATAAGTACATTTTACTGTATATGTCAAAGTTTATCAACCTACCTGATTTTATTTGGGTGTGTCTATGGTTTAGCTTTGCTTAGATATTAGAACATAGTTTTTTACCAACCATATTGTTTAATCAAACAATTGATCTCAAAATTATGTTTTCAAATAACCAACTAACTAACCAGGATTCAGATTACTGAAAACTACATTAATTAACAGTGATTTAAAGTCTCATTCTTATGGAACAGTCACTTTGGAAATTTTTAAATTGAATTTTCAGTGTCAGACATTTACTTTATGAATATGGTAGAATCCTGCAAGATCAGTCAAAGTCGAGAGATGGGACAGATGGTGGACTGTGCTTTGCTGATTAAAGACAAGAAGGAAGTGAATCAGTCTGCTCATTTTCAGTGGTCTAAAATTTATTTCCAGTCATTTTCCAAAAGACATATCCTAATTATACAATCCTTTATAAAGTAGACTTCATCTCTTAAGGTGGTCCTGTGACAGTTTAATACCCCAAATGTCCCAGTTTAGGGGAATTTAAAGTCGGGGAGGCAGTGGAGCCTCTTCATAGAAGCAGGGGGAGGAGAGGTGGGATAGGGGGATTCCAGAGAGGAAATCAGGAAAGGGTATAACATTTGAAATGTAAATAAATAAAATCACCAATAAAAGAAAAAGCTTATTTTAATCACATATGGACAACACCTTTATTGAGTAGTCTCCCCCATCTAACCCCCTCTGGTATCTTTTGAGGTAAGGTTTCTCATTATATTGTTCTGGCTGTCTTGAAACTCACTATGTAGTCCAGGTTGGCCTGGAATTCATCATGATCCCCCTGCCTCTCCTTCCCTAATGGGATTAAAGACATGCGACACCATGCTCAACTAGATTTTATCTCTTAAGGTAAGTATATCAAACTTCTTTGTGATGGCTAATAGTTTTACAACTTTATAGGATCTTAAATCACTTAGAAGAAAACCCCTTGGGCATGCTTGTGAGGGAATTTCTAGCTATTCCCACTGTTAATTTCATTGAGAAGACCCATTTGACATACAATAGCCCCATTCCATGTCCTGGTTTGGTAGCCTGAAGGGAGCTGAGCACCAAGATTCATATCTCTCCATTTTCTGGCTCAATACAGTATTAACAGCTGCCTCTTATTTGTGCCTCTATAACTTCCCTCCTGTGCTCCACTACAGATTCAAACTAGAAGCCAACATAAGCCATATTTCCTTAAGTTGCTTTTGTCAAAGAACTGAGAGAAGTCACTAGTAAAACTGTACCATCAAACTAATAAAATCAATATATTAATGAACTATACTGAATTTATTTTTCTTAAAGAAAAACATTATTTTTTTTTTTTGGAAAGCCATCTGGCTGTATCTCAGAAAATTGAACATAGTGTTACCTGAGGACCCAGCTATACCACTCCTGGGCATATACCCAAAAGATGTTTCAACATACAACAGGGACACATGCTCCACTATGTTCATAGCAGCCTTATTTATAATAGCCAGAAGTTGGAAAGAACCCAGATGCCCTTCAACAGAAGAATGGATGCAGAAAATGTGGTACATTTATACAATGGAGTACTACTCAGCTATTAAAAACAATGAGTTCATGAAATTCTTAGGCAAATGGATGGAGCTGGAAAATATCATCTTGAATGAGGTGACCCAATCTCAAAAGAACATACATGGTATACACTCACTGATAAGTGGCTATTAGCCCAAAAGCTTACAATATCTAAGACACAACGTATAGACCACATAAAACTCAAGAAGAAGAAGGAAGACCAAAGTGTAGGTGCTTTGGTCCTTTCTAAAAGGAGTATCAAAAGAACCCAGATGTCCTTCAACTGAGGAATGGATTCAAAAAATGTGGTATATTTACACAATGGAGTATTACTCAGCTATTAAAAACAATGAATTCGAGAGGTTCCTAGGTAAATGGATGGAACTAGAAATTATCATCCTGAGTGAAGTAAGCCAATCACAAAAGAACACACATGGTATTTACTCACTGATTATTGGATATTAGCCCAGAACCTTGAAATGCCCAAGATGCAACTCACAGGCCACATGAAGCTCATAAAAAAGGAAGACCAAGTGGGGGTGATTCAGTTCTTCTTAAAAGGAGCAACAAAATACTCAAGGGAGCAAATATGGAGACAAAGTAAGGGACAGAAACTGAAGGAGGGGCCATTTGAAGACCTTTCTACCTGAGTATCCATCCCATGTGCAGTCACCAAAGGTAGATGCTGATGTGGAAGTCAGGAAGTGCATGCCGATAAGGGCCTGATATGGATGTCTCCTCAGAGGCCTTCAAGAGTCTGACATATTCAGAGGCAGATGCTCACAACTAGCCATTGAACTGATCATGAGGTTCTCAATGGAAGAGTTAGAGTGAGGACTGAAGGAGCTGAAAGGGTTTGTGGCACCATGAGGAGAGCAACAATACCAACCAACCACAGCTCCCAGGGTCCTAACCACCAGCCTGGGAGCACTTATGGAGGGATCCAGGGCTTCAGCTGAATATGTAAGAGTGGAGGGCCCTGCCGGGCACAGGTGGAAGAAGAGATCCTTGACCTCATGAAGGCTGGATGCCCCAGGGGGTGGGAATTTTGAAGGTGGGGAAGTGGGAGTGTGGGGGGGTAGGTGGGGGTTACATCCACGGAGAAGAAGGAGGAGGGGTAAGGGGATGGGGGGTTCCCGGGTGGGTGGGGGATGGGGCAAGGAGATAACATATGAAATGTAAATAAAATATCCAATAAAAAAAAAAAAGAGAAAAAAAAAGTTTCAACCAGAGTTCCCAAAGTCTAAACCGCCAGCCAGAGAGCACAAAGGGAGGGACTCATGTCTCCACCTGTATAGGTAATTGAGGGTGACCTTGTCAGACTTCAGTGAAAGTGGAGGGCCATGGTCCCCAAAAGTTTGGATCCCCTACTGTTTGGGAATTTGAGAGCAGGGAGATGGGACTGGGAGGATGTTTGGAGCACACCCTCATAAAAATAGGAGGAGGGGGTATGGGATAAGGGGTTTTGGAGGAGAATGGGAGAGGAGATATAATTGAAAGGTAAATATGTATAATATCCAGAAGAAATAAAAATAAAAACACAGATAAAGGGTTTAAAGAGAGAGAGAGAGAGGGAGAGAGAGAGAGAGAGAGATTACTTATTTTAAATTATTTTTAAAAGTTTCTAGGAGTTGCTAATTGGCTAAGATCCTATTTTAAGCTCTCCACAAAACAATTTAAGTCTCTGTTTAATATTCTCAAGAGAGATGTAAATCCTAATTTTCCTCAACAATTAATTGACAAAAGAGAGGTTATCTCACAAAAAGTAGAAGAAGCTGTTTACTAATTGATATATTACATAGTCTGATTAGTTGTCGGCAATGCTATAACAGTTCTTTGACAAAAGATTATTAATATAGATTTATATTTCTTTAAATAGGGTCTTCATGACTCTCTGAGTGTGGAAGGAGCGACTGTTGGCGCTTCTGCCCTGATTTTACAAGAACTCTGAAAAATTGGCTTTAAAAACAAAAGAGGGGGAACGGTAACACCCCAGAAGGAGTCCCCCTGAAATACTCCCCATCATCCCTTGTTCACTTTTAACTCCCTAAAGCTGAAAGCTCATGGAAAATCTGCTGCTGACTGCCTCTGGCACCACCGAGACCAACAAAAACTTTGCTACAGATATGGGAAAGGACCCTCTTACCATTAAATGGAATGGCCCATACCCAGTTCCTTATGGGCCGAGGATTGATATGCCTGTTTGATACCAGAGAAGGCACAGCTAACCGGCTACCAAAAAGATTAATGAAATAAATAGATACCCCCACAAAGCCAGGCCCAACCATAAATAAGATGAATAAAAATTTACATCCAAGGAAGAGAAATCTCCCTGAGAATTCCCTTCTTTTTCCTTTCCAGGTAAAAATAAATCACTCTTGATGTCTGCTGTTAAAAGTTCTAATCCAGAAGCTGGCCTCTGATCTTATACTACTCAGACCTTTGAAGGGCTACTGACAAGAACATCAAATAGCTAGAGATTGACATCACTAATCTGAAGAAATCCCTCGTTTCACTGTCTGAAACCTTCTAAAATCGCAAAGATCCTTATTAGACTTGATTTACTCTATTACAATAGAACAGGCTGTGTATAGCTCTTGACTATGTACAGCCCTTAAAGAAGAATGTTGCCTTTACATAGACAAGACAGGGAGGGTTAAAAAGAGCATGAAATAGGCCAATGAAGGCCCTGAGATAAATCAGAGAGAGAAAGAGACAGATGAATGCTGGTATAAGAATTGGTTTTCAGCCTCTCCAAGGTTGTCAACCCTACTTCCTTATTTGAGTTCTTTTTGCTTATTTCTACTAGTCCCTGGGCCTCTAATAGGCGGACTAACTCTGTGAAACAACAGATAAATGATCTGGTAGAAAAACCTATTCAGATACATTATAATAAGTTAGCTATGGAGGACCACAAGACTCAAGATAAGGTTGTTACTTTATCCAGGGTGTTCCCAAAACCCATCTCCACCCAACCTAAAAGGGGGGACTTTTGCCCCTAGACCAAGCAGAGAGGGGCCACCCAGAACCCCTCTGATTGGCGATCTGAATTCTTGCTTAGGCTGTGAGGCTAAGCACTGCAAGGGAATATAAATAAAAGATAAAAATCGCTCTCTGGGTTCCCTGAGGGACAAGGCTGACTGCCTAGGGGTTGATGTCAAAAGTATCCCCTCTCCAGGAAAAAGACATCTGGATGGGTATGACCCTCATGCCATACTGAACAACAACAGGGGGACCAGATCCATTACAAGGTTCCCCTCAAATACTGGAGGTCAGGCCTCTATCCCCACCTTCACAAGATTAGAATTGCCACAGCCCTTCTATACTTAGAGAAGGGAGGAGATGTCAGGGGCAGCCCTGCTTACACACTGAAGGCCTAAAATCAGCCATAGGCCTAAAATCAGCAATAGGCCTGTCACACATGTGTACTAATACCAAGTCTTGGGTCTCAGTGGAAAAACATTGAAACAGATGGCTATAAGCTATTGTAAACAGGCACCTTTTGTGGAAATTTACAAGTCTGAGTAGTCATAGACCTTGTAAATAGGTATCCTTGGCAGACAATACCAACTTAGATAAGGACAAGCGAGTCATAGGCAGAGTCATAGTGACTTGTCCCCTGAACCTTCACCCAGCCGATACCCAGTTCTGAAAGATATCCGTATTGCCCCTGAACACCCACACTCCAGTGTCATCCCCTTCCCCATATCCTGCCTTTCTGTGTTTATAGCCCCTGTGTGAATGAATTATGATTTGAGAAAAAATAAATAAATTATTTAAAAAAACATTAATTTTTCAGTCACTGTGATTAGAGATATTTAAAAAATGGAATGTCATGATAAAAATGCAAAAATTAAACCTCTGATAAACTGCAGATACTGGGAGAAGTTTAGTTTCCTTTTAAAAATTCAGTTACTGTTATCAAAATGATGTTTATATAATACAACTTTTCCAAAGCTTATGTATTGTAGTTACCCTTTCTAAAAAATTTCTGTGATGCAGATAACTAGTGGCTTATGATAAGATCTCTATTCTGATTGCTGGGTACAGTGGCCCATGACATAAGAGAACACAGAGAAGCTTTGGCTAAAAGGTCTACCTTTGCCTTTATATGTTGTGCCAGGAAATGTTCGTGAATCCCCAAAAGACCACCAAGGAGCTGATTCCAGTGCAATCTCATTAGGGTCTTTTTATTCATGCTTGAGCCTGGGCTCCCTGCCATCCTTGACACAGCAGGAAAGTTGAGCCCTGAGCCTAGTTTTAGGCAAGCATTTATAGAGGCAAGAAGGGGGTATCTAGCCTGATACACATCTGATTGGAGACCCATTATGGCCTGTAGCATAATTGGCTGGCGTTAGGAGTCAAACCATAAACTTAACTTCTGCATTTTCCTGATTGGTGGTTGTTAGGAAGTGAAGTATCAGGGACAGGCTTGTAACCTGGAGGTGCATATTTGTTGAGTAATAACCTGGAAACTGGTGGTAGATGTAGGTCTTGTTGGGGTAAGGGGTTGGCTGGAAACTGGTGCTAGGTACTGGCCTGTTAGTAAACTTGAGTTCAACCTTAGGTCAGGTTTTGTAAGATGGAGTCTGAACCTAAGAGATTTGGTCTCTCACGTGCACCCAGTCTACTTCAGTGTTCTGGATGACATAATCCTCAAGATTCTTTATGTGGCTTAATAGAGGCTTAATTAGTATGTGGGAGAGTGTAGGTTCAATCCCTAGCACTGCAAAGAAAAAGGGGGCGTCAAAATCAGTTCTCAGGGTGATTCAGAATCTTCTTATGCAAAGTTCTGTTCATGGACCAATAGAGTTTCAAGTTCCCAGCCTGGATTGCAGAGTTAGAACATCTGAAGGTTAAGCTCAGCATACACATTTTGTTCACAACCTGCTCATGCCTCCCGTGGTTTGCATTGCACAGAATTAGAAAACTACAGGAATTAGATACGATTTCAAACATTGCTTTACAAGTTCATTACCAGTAAGTAGATAGTGTAAATAAAAAACTAAATGCTACTGGCCGAAGCCAATCGGTTTTCTCTTTATTTTGGAAATTTTGTTTTTCCATTTTAATACCTATAATTATTTGATTTTGGACAAGAAAATTAAACTTGCAGTAGAAATCAATTCTGTCTTTTAATAGCATAAATAGTTATTGAATTGTATCTGTATCCTGGCCTTTCTGTGAAATACTGGGAATTCAGCCGAGAGATTATAGAAGCACTTCGGCAAGATCTGTTTGCTAGGATTCCTTTGTGTCTCCACCTGGTGTTCCTCTTCCCTGAATATGGAACAGGACACTATTAGCATGAGGATCTTCTTGGGGAGAAGGCAGAAAAGAGAGGGGATTTTTCTAGAGTGAGTCACTTCCAAGGAAACAGTTTGCTTTGGGGAAAAGAGTTGTAGTTCTCTGATGCACTTGGGCGTCAGTAGGAGGCAGAAAGTTGAGGCAAGGAGAACAGAAAAATCAAAAACATATTTGAAACCATAGCAATAGCTGCACTCTTAGACTTTTAGGTTTTTTGGGTTTTGTTTTTTGGGGGGGTTGGTTTTTTTTTCAGTTCTGTGTCCTGACAAGATCTACATGGCCAGTCCCTTCACAGAGGTTACCCTTTAAGACAGACAAAATTAGAAACTGCACAGTTAACTACAAAAGAGGAGTCATGAGTTGTCCTGAAGCCATTTATTTTGAGGCTTTTGCCTGTGAGTCACACGGTAGACATCAAGGGGTCCATGACCTCCAGAAAGTTGCTCATGCTTAAAGATGTCTATATTCATATTTGCATTTTTCTACAGATATAGTTTCAAATAACTTCATGAAAAAAAAAAAAACATGGAAAGACTCTTCTGGGTCAGAAGTGTGGGTCAGTGATCAGGCAATTGTCTAGCATGCCTGACGTCCTGAGATTTATCTCTAAAACTCTCTAAAACAATGAATAAATGAATGAATGAATGAATGAATGAATGAATGATACAATTACTAAAACTCCTGCTGAGGTCAACACTGGAAGCCAGTTTATTGCATCCATGTTTTAAGTCAATTAGCTATGTAAGTGAGATTCTTTGTCTTGTATATTTTAAGAATACTTGGTTTGGCCTGATTACACAAGCATAGATTTTAAAATGGAATGATTTCTCAGTATAGACATAACCCCTGTAAAGTCCCCTATGTGAAATTGAAGGTAAATGCTTTATGGAAAGGGAACTGACCGAGGAACAGATGTACTACATTACTGAAGGATAGGATGTACATGAAATCTCCTACAGTTAACTTGCTTAAGAGGACCACCCTTGACATTAGTTTAGCAATAAAATTCCCAGTTCTTAGAGATAAAAAAGCAGTTCTTGAGGTATAGACTTAAAAGCCTGAAAGTTGATTAAAAGTTGTACTTAAATCTGGACCAATTAATAGCAGATTCCCCATGGGGATAATGTTTAGGACGGCTGTTGTGTTCTCTATCTCTGGTTCTGAGCTTCTGCAGGTGGATTAATCAGCCCTAGTGTATTCACTCTGCCAGAGCAACAATTAATTTTGATTACTACGTTGCAAATGCCAGTGACATTGGATAGACCTTGCTGAGAAATTTTTATGAGTTTGGGCAAATATCCATGTAACAAAGGAAGCAAGTCAGATGATAGCAACCCTAGGCTGTGGAAAGCTACACAGCCCCTCAATGACTATTGGTCTGGAATGTCAAGGTGGTGATTTGTCCACTCCCCTCATGTGCTCATTACCAAAATCACTCCATTTTAAAGAAAAAACATATAGCATGTACCTAAAATGTCAGTCCCTGTACAGACTTTGGTATAGTTCAGTTTGTTTAAGCACTGACTTTCAAAGCTCTTTAAATAAATTACTAAATAACAGTGGCAGCTGGTATGTGTAATTATTACAAACCTCATGTGTGATGGGTTTTAGAATTATTGAAAGTAGGAAATAATAACACAAACTCTGGGAATTAAATCTTTATTTTTCATTTTCTCACAAATATATTTTTATCTCAGTGGATTTTAGTTTTAACACAACTATCTAGGTTGGGCCTATTTTAATTAGTCCCCTTGGTTAGTTTTGCTAGGCTTTTATTTGACTTAGTAAGATCTCCATTTTATTTAAATCACATTTCCTTTGTGCTCCCACTGGGGGAATCCAGAGCAGTGACCTTTGCAGTTTGTGTGATCAAGACATCCAGACTGTATAGCCACGTACCCTGTAGAATCCCAACATCCTCTATTCCCATGACATCCTTTATCTGTGGGCAACTTTATGGAACATAACTCTTTTTAAATATCCAATGTTGGGTTCCTAATGGTATTCTTTATTTATTTGCACTGGACAATCTGTAATTTTCCTATTCATCAGTGTCCGGGGAGGGCATAATGGAAACATGGAAATTCAGCCAGGCTTATCTACTGCTCCCCTACCATTGATACTGACAAATTTTTTCATAGTGAGGGACTCTGGGAAGACCTGACTGGAGCTCATACTTGTCTCTTCTACCTGCTTCTGAAAGGAACACAAATGTCCTTAATCTTCTAGGGAAAGTCATAAAAGTATGGCAGTGTGCTGCCTAGTGTTGGAGGAAGAGCAGTGTCTTCTCAATTAGCATGAACACCTATACTCAAGCAACCTAATGTGTACTGAGCTGTCCATTGTCAGAGTATTTTATCATGCCAGTTCTCAAAGTTGTGCCTATAGTACTACACATGACACAAAATACATGAAAAGTACACCTCTTTCAACAAATTTCTTTTATTTTTAATTACAATCTTTTTTATTATTAGAATTTCATATAATACATATAAAGAATTTTAGAGGTTTACACCTCTATTCCCCTCTCTTACCCTCGTTTGTCTACCTCACAGAAATGCTTCTTCTCACAGAATGATTCCCTTTATCTCTGCTATTTTGTCTTCTTTTTGTCTGTGACCCACTAGGTTTACTTAGAGCTTCTTGGCTGAGCATGGACGTAAAATTATTTACTTATGCAAAGAAAACTTATAAATGGCTACATCGCTGAAGAAAAGGACACCATCCTTTCCAGCAACATTCCATATTCCATCTTGATAAATGCTAATTGGCTTAATCATGTGGAGGTTTTATGTGGAGAGCCACAATATAGCTGTTATATCATACCCAGAAGGTGACCTTTTGCTACACATCTTTTTACCCTTAGATTCTTTTTACCATCTTTCCAAAACATTCCCCAAGTCTTGGAAGGAGCCATATAACTTTCCCACTGAGTGCCAAACTCTCCACTGTCACTGAGTCTCCCCATTGTAGCTAGTTACCAGTTTCTGGGTAACTGCTCATCCACTGCTCTGATGAAGGTGCAGTGCTACAAACATTTGGAAGGTAGCTTAGCAACATAGTCATTCAGCAAAATCATAGTAGAAAGTCCATCTATGCTTAATGACCTCTCCAGCCATGAACTCTTGACCTGGTTTACAGAAATCATAAGTTCCTTCTGTGGAGCCACACTCAAATCAAATCATGAAATGGTTGGTTACACTCAGAGCAGTCACACCATTGCTGCACCAGAGGTCACATTTTCCCTGGCATGTCATAATTGTAGCTCATAGAAAGAGTTAGAACTGAGTATGGATGCTGTTGAATATTCTCCACCAGGAGTTGCCACCAAGTCTGTTCATAACTCCAGCCCCAGGAGATCTGATTCCCTGTCTGTCCTCTGTGGGTACCAGGAACATATGTGGTACACAGGCACACAAAACATTCATATACATAGAAATAATACAAAATCAAAAAATATTTCTTTAGAAATAAAACAAAAAGTGAAAGTCAGAAATCTGGCTCCTCACTGCTTGTTTGGTCCATGCTTACCTTCCAACCTCCTGTTCTTTATTTTTCCATCCCAATTTCTCCATGACCCTCCGATCACATTTCCTTCTTCATCCCCTTGCTCTCTTCTTTCCTTCTTCATATCATGCACTGATGAAACTCCCAGCTTGTATATCCCTCTCAGCATCCAGAAATTGAGAAAGATTGATGCATATAACATTGCAAGGTTGACATCTAGTTGATGTGCATGTTGAGCCAGGCTCCTGGAAGTTTATGCCCAAGATACACAGCAGGCCTGGCATGCTTCTAATTCTCAAGATGTTCCTGGTTTCAGTTATGTGTGAACCAATAGAAAAATTTGCCCTTAATTCTGAAGGCTGAGCTGGATAAATTATGGAAGTATGTTCATCTAAGTATATGAAACAAATTTCTATAAATCTAAACAAGAGTGTTCTAGTGAAAGATCATGTTCTAGAATATTAGTTTTTTTCCTTCAATACTTCCAAATTTATTAGACAAAGCCATGTTTTATATGTGGAATGAGTCATCTTCTAGAAAGAAAATCATGGCTTTTCAGAATTTGCAATGTGATAACTTTCATGGGACAGGAAATTGTGAATCTATATACAATTAACATGTACACCACCAGGGGAATTTGATTTCAGAGCTGTCAAAACTTGTCTGACTCATAAGA
>NW_021604587.1:9514953-9525476 GCF_004785775.1 Grammomys surdaster
CTCAGCCTTTGTTTCATAATTCATTGTCTTTTACTAGGGACCCTGTTCAGTGTAGCCTGAAAAATACACTGATGTATCTCAGCAGATGTTCTGTAGCTTGTGTCAATTTCATAACCTTTATATTTCCTTTCAATAAATATGTGAACTGAGATTAAATCTTTTCCCCACAGGACTGGGAACTGTGAAAGTATGTTATATAGTTACGGTAAATCAATCACCACCCCCACTGAAGCAGGGTGGTCCGTGGCAGTATTACTGCATTCTCCACTCACCTTTGCTGAGCTCAGCAAATCCTTGGACATCTGGGCTATCTCTTTTTCTTTTCTTTTCCATATTTAGATTTCAGTGAAAGGCAGAGAGCTCTGGCATGTCTTCCATTTAAAACTGGCAAAGAGAGAGAACAATGCAAATACATTAACGATCTGGAGGCTGTGTCAGAAGATTTAAGATGCAGATTTGATGGTGTTATTTGTAGTTGTGTGACTTTGCCCAGGCAACTAACTCTCTAAATTTTCCTGTCTATATCTGCAAACTGGATTTAATAAACAAAAGGCTCATAGTGTTGCACTAAGTCTATTCTGATAGTAACTGATTCTAAGATTCCATGAAAGCGAAAACGAAAATCACTCCTTTGTTTTGGTTCAGTCTTGAATAGAGAGGTAGGCTGTGCATCAACCCTGGATTGTTCCACCCATATGGCATTTTCCTAACAGCCCACGGCACGCCAGTCCCTCTGATACCTCAAACACCTGCTCCTCTTTGCCTGGGGCCTTTTGTCTGGTCACTGGAGCCTACCTTGACATCCATTTCCACTAGGGCAGCCTTTAGCCAATGACTAATGAAAATTGTACACACACCTGCTCCCTCAGCACTTCGGCTATTGAAATAGTCCGGGGTACAAGTATGCACAGTTCCTGTGTTCTCCAGCATGATTCAAGTTCCCTGTTCTTTAGTGTGATTTTATTGATAGTTCTGTTTTTCTCCCTTGTCAAACTCATATCAGATCTACCAGCAGTGTTTCCTGACATGACGAAAATATTGTGCTTCTATTCAATACTCTGCTTCCTGTTGTAATATCAGTTTCTGGGAGAGAGTACAGTCAGAGGCGCCGCCCATCCTACGTTATCCCAAGGGCCACCATGAAGAAAGCAACAGCTTCACATTGATACTTGTACTTTATCTCCTAATCTGGGACATAAATTTAATCATCCACTTTGTAGAGAATCATTCTGCTGCCCAACTCTTGACCAACTGAGCCAATTTCCTTAGTGTATTGTGTTTTGTTTTGCTTTGAAAAGAAAATGGCCCACTATTGCAAGTTAGGGAAGATTTTCTTTTAGTACACAGTTTTGAGTTAAAGTCTATTAAAACAGGGGCATTACAGTGTCACAGGGGCAGTTGCTCAAGGGAATTGGTCATATTATATCTGTGGTCAGAAACAAAGAACAATGAATGACTTCATCTTGGTGTACTGGTTCCATTTTCCACTCCTATATGGTTCAGAATCCCCTTCCTAGAGTCAGCGTGTCTTCCTGTAGGGATTAACATTGTCAAGATAATCCCCCAGAAGCATGTACATAAACCAACCAAATGAAGACAATTAATTCCTTATTGAGACTCTCTTTCTAGGTGATTCTAGATATACTCTGTTAAGCTGACACATAAAACTGAATATTACACTCATTTTAAATAATTATTATATTCTCTTCCTTTGCAAAAATTTCTTAGCATACTATATGTCATTGACATTTTAAAAAATACTTGAACCCATGGGAGTAAGTAATAGAGGGAGACTGAGCTAGGAACTAAAAGGACATTAAGCTCAGAATTTTTTTCTCACAAGAAAAGTTAAATTACAGCTGTTCTAAATGAGGTGACATATAATATTCCTCTGGGAATGGCCAAAGAGATGTATTTCTTTATTGCATCCTTGGAGAGCACAGAATATCAGGACCCTAGACTTTCCTGTTGTCTTTATGGAGGAGATACTCAGTTAAAAGAAATCAAAGGTAGGTCATAGAGTGCAAAATAGACATGCATGAGAAGAGAATATCAGAATCAAATTGCTGAGCAAGCTGTGTTGCTACCCAGAAATCTCAGAGTTTCTTTGGCAATAGTCTTCATTTTGTGAGTATTGGTAGCTTTAGCAACAATCACACTGGACATTTCTTTAACTAAATGTTAGGAAAGCATGCAATTGTCATATCTATACATATACAACCACTTAAATTAGTTTTGTTTCTACCCACCCACTTATCATCTGCTCACTCTGCTTCTGTCCTCTGTCCTTTCCATCCATCTTTTACATTCTTACTTCCAGCTCTCACACCAGAGATCTTGTTTAAATGTTCATTCATCTTTCTATTATTCCTTCATCCTTTTCTCCCCATTTTGTTACATGTTTATTTCTCACTTTATTAATTCTTCTGGACTTCCTTTCTTCTTTTTTTTTTTCTTTTTTTTTTTAATTTCTTTTTTTTTTTTTGAACATGAAATGCTTTTTTATAGCATGTTTTACAAGGGGAGGGGGTAAGAGGGTCCAGGTGGTGGAAAAGTACAAAATCTTCTTGGCCTGTGCCTTGAAACATGTCATGGTCTATATGGTACACTGCCTTGAATTATGATCTACCTGCAGTTCTTCAGAAGATATGGTACACTGCTTGAGTTATGGTCTCCCTGCTATTCTTAAGAAGACATGGTACTCTGCTTTGAGTCTATCTGCAGTTGCTAAGCAGGATCTTGCAGCTGCCAAGCTTCAGAGGACATTGTGCAGGTGGGGAAAGGTAGGGGGTAAGGGTAAGGGCAAGGGTCCTGGCTTCTGGCATCTCCCCCTTCTCTGTTTAGTTAGAGAAGGCTTCTTATGTTCAATCCCGACTATGTGAGTTTTGAATTTGGATGTCTAATTATGGGGGGTCTTAGACAAGTTCACAACCCCAAAACACTGATGTGAGACAAGTCACATCGATGGTCGAAGGCTTTAGGCTGTCGACGATGGGCAACGTCAAGGGACTCTGATGTGGGTGAAAGGAGGGTGAGAGCCCTGTTTTAGGCCATGTAGGCTGCACCCACTCCCAGCACCACGCACTCCTTTTCGGCTGCATTGGGTGGGCCCCTGGGAAGTGGACCTACAATAATCCCGTCATTGGGCTAACTCACAGCCATCCTAGTCTCTTGTAAATGTTCAAGTTACCAACCATTTGTCAGTTTGGGGTGTAATATTGTCATAAAGGAAGGCTCCCCAATGTTAGCGGCCATATCAAGGGTGGCCTTGGTTTAGGAAAAAGCCAATTTTTGTTGTGGTGATCAAGAGGCCAAGCTCTCTAGCGAGAGAAATGAGGGCAAAGCCAGGCATACCAGGAACCCTTCTGGAGGGTGTGGAAGTCTAGGGGTCAACCGTAGGGGGAGGCAGGGGAGCTGACAGCTGTGTCAGTCTCCTGCGGAGTCACTTCTGGATCCTCTGCAATTTTCAGCTGATGGTAATGAACTTCAACTGCCTTCTTGATGGCAGCATCAACCTGGTTCCGTGGACGACAGGTCACGGGCGATGATCTCTGTCTTGCTCAATCTTGATGTCGTGCGCACATCCTCTCAATGAGGGTCCGTCCGGATGGGTCCGTGCCTCGAGCCCCACCCACGTCTGGGTGCCACTTGGCCCGACCGGCAGGTCCTGGTTATTCGTGGGGGCGAGGAGGACTGCAACCTGCTATTCTTCAGAAGATATGGTACACTGCTTGAGTTATGGTCTCCCTGCTATTCTTCAGATGATATGGTACACTGCTTTGAGTCTATCTGCAGTTGCCAAGCAGGATCTTGCAGTTGCCCAGCTTCAGGGGACCTTGTGCAGGTGGGAAAAGGTAGGGGGTGAGGGTAAGGGCGAGGCTCCTGGCTTCTGGTCCATCTGGGTTAGAACTTCTAATAGCAGGCATCACGGGTGATTCAATTTTACCTGGAAAGAAAAAAGAAGGGGATTCTCAGGGAGATTTCTCTTCCCTGGATGTAAATTGTTATTCATCGTATTTATGATTGGGCCTGGCTTTGTGAGGGTATCTATTTTTTCCATTAATATTTGTGGTAGCCGGTTAGCTGTGCCTTCTGTGGTATTGGGCAGGCATATCAGTCCTCGGCTCCATAAGGGAACTGGGACTGGGGCATTCCCTTTATGGGTATGAGGGTCCTTCCCCATATCTGTGGCAAAGTTTTGTTGGTCTTGGTGGTGCCCGAGGTCACCAACATGGTCAGCAAGAGATTTGCCATGAGCTTTCAGCTTTAGAGAGAGAAAAGTGAACAAGGTATGATGGAGAGTACTTCAGGGGGACTCCTTCTGAGGGGGTACCGTTCCCCCTCTTTTGTTTTTAAAGCCAATTTTTCAGCGTTCTTGTAAAATCAGGGCAGAAGCGCCAACAGTTGCTCCTTCCACACTCAGAGAGTCATGAAGGCCTTATTTAAGGATATATAAATCTATATTAATAATCTTTTGTCAAAGGACTTTTATAGCTCCACTGACAATCAGACTATATGATATATCGATTAGAAATAGCTTTTTCTACTTTTTGTTAGATTACCTCTCTTTTGTCAATTAACTGTTGAGGAAGTTAGGGTTTACCTCTCTCTTGAGAATATTGAACAGAGATTTAAATTCTTTTGTGGAGAGCTTAAAATAGTATCTTAGCCAATTTGCATCTCCTAGAAACTTTTGAAATTAATTTAAAATAAATAGACTCCCTTTTTCTTAAATCCTTTATCTGTGTGGGGTTTTTATTGGGTATTATACGTATTTACCTTTCAATGTTGTCTCCTTTCTCATTCTCCCCCCAAATCCCTTATCCCCTACCCCTTCCTCCTAATTTTTGTGATGGTGTGCTCCAAACATCCTCCCAGTCCCATCTCCCTGCTCTCGAATTCCAACACAGTAGGGGATCCAAACTTTTGGGGACCTTGGCCCTCCACTTTCACTGGAATCTAACCAGGTCACCCTCAATTCCCTATACAGGTGCTTGAGTCCCTCCCTTTTTGCTCTCTGGTTGGTGGTTTAGACTTTGGGAGTTCTGGTTGAAACTTTTGATGCTCCTTCTAAAAAGGACCAATGCATTCATACTTTGGTCTTCCTTCTTCTATGTGAGTTTTATGTGGTCTATATGAAGATTCTTAGAAATTGTGAGCTTTTGGGCTAATATCCACTTATCAGTGAGTGCATACCATGTATGTTCCTTTGAGATTGGGTCATCTCACTCAAGATGATATTTTCCAGCTCCATCCATTTGCCTAGGAATTTTGTGAACTGATTGTTTTTAATAGCTGAGTAGTACTCCATTGTATAAATGTACCACATTTTCTGCATCCATTCTTCTGTTGAAGGGCATCTGGGTTCTTTCCAACTTCTGGCTATTATAAATAAGGCTGCTATGAACATGGTGGAGCATGTGTCCCTGTTGTATGTTGAAACTTCTTTTGGGTATATGCCCAGGAGTGGTATAGCTGGGTCCCTAGGTAACGCTATGTTCAATTTTCTGAGATACCGCCAGACTGCCTTCCATAGTGGTTGTACCAGTTTACAATCCCACCAACAGTGGAGGAGTGTTCCTCTTTCTCCACATCCTCGCCAACATGTACTGTCACCTGTGTTTTTGATCTTAGCCATTCTGACTGGTGTGAGGTGGAATCTCAGTGTTGTTTTCATTTGCATTTCCCTGATGACTAGGGATGCTGAACACTTCTTTAGGTGCTTCTCAACCATTCGAGCTTCCTCAGTTGAGAATTCTTTGTTCAGGTCTGTGCTCCATTTTTTAATAGGGTTCTTTGATTGTCTAGAGTCTAATTTCTTCAGTTCTTTGTATACCTTGGATATTAGCCCTTTATCAGATGTAGGGTTGGTGAATATCTTTTCCCAATCTGTTGGTTGCTGCTCTGTCCTATTGACTGTGTCCTTTGCTTTACAGAAGCTTTGCAGCTTTATGAGGTCCCATTTATCAATTTTTGGTCTTAGAGCACAGGCCATTGGCGTTCTGTTCAGGAACTTTTTCCCTGTGCCTATGTATTCCAGGCTTTTTCCCAGTTTCTCTTCTATTAGTTTCAGTGTGGCTGGTTTTAGGTGGAGGTCCTTAATCCACTTGGAATTGAGCTTTGTACAAGGAGATAAGTATGGATCAATTTGCATTTTTCTACATGCTGACCACCAGTTGGACCAGCACCATTTGTTGAAAATGCTATCTTTTTTCCATTCGATGGTTTTAGCCCCTTTGTCAAAGATTAAGTTACCATAGGTATGGGGGTTCATTTCTGGGTCTTCTATCCTATTCCACTGATCCTCCTGCCTGTCTCTGTTCCAATACCATGCAGTTTTTATCACTATTGCTTTGTAGTACAGCTTGAAGTCGGGGATGGTGATTCCTCCAGAAGTTCTTTTATTGCTGAGAGTAGTTTTCGCAATCCTGGGTTTTTTGTTATTCCAAATAAATTTTAAGATTGCTCTTTCTATCTCTGAGAAGAATTGAGTGGGAATTTTGATGGGGATTGCATTAAATCTGTAGATGGCTTTTGGCAAAATAGCCATTTTTACTATATTAATCCTTCCAATCCATGAGCATGGGAGATCTTTCCATCTTCTGAGATCGGCTTCGATTTCTTTCTTCAGGGGAATGAAGTTCTTGTCATACAGGTCTTTTACTTGCTTGGTTAGGTTCACACCAAGGTATTTTATATTATCTGTGACTATTTTGAAGGGTGTCATTTCCATAATTTCTTTCTCAGCCAGTTTATCTTTTGAGTAGAGGAAGGCTACTGATTTGCTTGAGTTAATTTTATATCCAGCCACTTTCCTAAAGTTGTTTATCAGGTTTAGGAGTTCTCTGGTGGAAGTTTTGGGGTCACTTAAGTATACTATCATATCATCTGCAAATAGTGAGATTTTGACTTCTTCCTTTCCAATTTGTATCCCTTTGACCTCCTTGTGTTGCCTAATTGCTCTGGCTAGGACTTCCAATACTATATTAAATAAGTAGGGGGAGAGTGGGCAGCCTTGCCTAGTCCCTGATTTTAGTGGGATTGCTTCAAGTTTCTCTCCATTTAGTTTAATGCCGGCTACTGGTTTGCTGTAAATTGCTTTTACTATGCTTAGGTATGGACCTTGAATTCCTGACCTTTCCAAGACTTTTATCATGAAGGGGTGTTGAATTTTGTCAAATGCTTTCTCAGCATCTAGTGAGATGATCATGTGGTTTTTTTCTTTGAGTTTGTTTATATAATGGATTACATTGATGGATTTCCAAATATTGAACCAACCCTGCATTCCTGGGATGAAGCCAACTTGATCGTGATGGATAATTGTTTTGATGTGTTCTTGAATTCGGTTCGCTAGAATTTTATTGAGTAATTTTGCATCAATGTTCATAAGGGAGATTGGCCTGAAGTTCTCTTTCTTTGTTGGGTCTTTGTGTGGCTTAGGTATGAGTGTAATTGTGGCTTCAAAGAATGAGTTGGGTAGTGTACCTTCTGTTTCTATTTTGTGGAATAGTTTGAAAAGAATTGGGATTAGGTCTTCCTTGAAGGTCTGATAGAATTCTGCACTAAAACCGTCTGGTCCGGGGCTTTTCTTTGTAGGGAGACTTTTAATGACTGCTTCTATTTCTTTTGGGGTTATGGGACTGTTTAGATGGTTTATCTGGTCCTGATTTAACATTGGCAACTGGTATTTGTCTAGGAAATTGTCCATTTCATCCAAATTTTCCAATTTTGTTGAATATAGGCTTTTGTAGTAGGATCTGATGATTTTTTTAATTTCCTCAGTTTCTGTTGTTATGTCCCCCTTTTGAGTTCTGATTTTATTAATTTGGATACTGTCTCTCTGCCCTCTGATTAGTCTAGCTAAGGGTTTATCTATCTTGTTGATTTTCTCAAAGAACCAGCTCCTGGTTTTATTGATTCTTTGGATAGTTCTTTTTGTTTCAATTTGGTTGATTTCAGCCCTGAGTTTAATTATTTCCTGCCTTCTACTCCTCTTGGGTGTATTAGCTTCTTTTTGTTCTAGGTCTTTCAGGTGCTCTGTCAAGCTGTTAGTGTATGCTCCCTCCAGTTTCTTTTTGTAGGCACTTAGAGCTATGAATTTTCCTCTTAACACTGCTTTCATTGTATCCCATAAATTTTGGTATGATGTGTCATCATTTTCATTAAATTCTAAAAAGTTTTTAATTTCTTTCTTTATTTCTTCCCTTACCTGATTATCAAGGAGTAGGGTGTTGTTCAGTTTCCATGTAAATGTGGGCTTTCCATTCTCTTTGTCATTTTTGAAGACCAGCCTTAGACCATGGTGATCTGATAGGATGCAGGGAATTATTTCAATTTTCTTATATCTGTTGAGGCCTGTCTTGTGCCCAATTATATGGTCTATTTTGGAGAAGGTACCATGAGGTCCTGAGAAAAAGGTATATTCTTTTGCTTTAGGGTGAAATGTTCTATAGATATCTGTTAAGTCCATTTGGTTCATAACTTCTGTTAGTTTTACTGTATCTCTATTTAGTTTCTGTTTCCATGATTTATCCATTGCTGAGAGTGGGGTGTTGAAGTCTCCCACTATTATTATGTGAGGTGCAATGTGTGTTTTGAGCTTTAGTAAGGTTTCTTTTATGAAATTCGATGCTCTTGTATTTGGCGCATAGATATTCAGAATTGAGAGTTCATGTTGGTTGACTTTTCCTTTGACAAGTATGAAATGCCCTTCCCTATCCTTTTTGATAGTTTTAAGTTGAAAGTTGATTTTATTCGATATTAGAATGGCTACTCCCGCTTGTTTCTTAGTGCCATTTGCTTGAAAAATTGTTTTCCAACCTTTTACTCTAAGGTAGTGTCTGTCTTTGTCACTGAGGTGGGTTTCCTGTAAGCAGCAAAAAGCTGGGTCCTGTTTGCGTATCCAGTCCGTTAGCCTATGCCTTTTTATTGGGGAATTGAGTCCATTGATGTTAAGAGATATTAAGGAGAGGGTGTTCTTGCTTCCTGTCATTTTTGCTAATAGTGGAGACATCGTTTGTGTGGTTATCTTCTTTTGGGTTTGATGGAAAAGGATTATTTTCTTGCTCTTTCTGGGGTATGATTGCCCTCCTTGTATTGGAGCTTTCCTGCTATTATCCTTTGTAAAGCTGGATTTGTGGGAAGATACTGTGTAAATTCAGTTTTGTCATGGAATATCTTAGTTTCTCCGTCTATGGTAATTGAGAGTTTTGCTGGGTAAAGTAGCTTGGGCTGGCATTTATGTTCTCTTAGGGTTTGTATGATATTTGTCCAGGATCTTCTGGCTTTTATAGTATCTGGTGAGAAGTCAGGTGTAATTCTGATAGGTTTGCCTTTATATGTTATTTGGCCTTTTTCCCTTACTGCTTTTAAAATTCTGTCTTTGTTTTGTACATTTTGAGTCTTGATTATTATGTGACGGGAGGTATTTCTTTTTTGATCTAGTCTGTTTGGCGTTCTGTAGGCTTCTTGTGTGATTATGGGCATCTCATTCCTTAGGTTAGGGAAGTTTTCCTCAATAATTTTGTTGAAGATATTTACTGGCCCTTTAAGTTGGGAATCTTCACTCTCATCTATACCTATTATCCTTAGGTTTGGTCTTCTCATTGCATCCTGGATTTCCTGGATATTTTGAGATAGCAACTTTTTGCATTTTGCATTTTCTTTGATAGTTGTGTCAATATTTTCTAAGGTATCTTCTGCACCTGAGATTCTTTCTTCTATCTCTTGTATTCTGTTGGTGATGCTTGTGTCTATGACTCCTGATTTCTTTCTTAGGTTTTCTATCTCCAGGATAGTCTCCCTTTGTGATTTCTTTATTGTTTCCACTTCCATTTTTATGTCCTGGATGGTTTTGTTCAATTCCTTCATCTGTTTGTTTGTGTTTTCTTGTAATTCTTTAAAGGATTTTTGTGTTTCTTTAAGGACTTCATCCTGTTTTCCTGTGTTCTCCTCAAGTTTTTTGATAGTGTTATTTATTTCCTTCTTATAGTCCTCTATCATCATCATTAGAAGTGATTTTAGATCTGGTTCTTGTTTTCCTGGTGATATGGGGAGTTCAGGACTTTCTAATGTGGGAGAACTAGGTTCTGATAATGGCAAGTACCTTGGGTTGCTGGTGCTTGTGTTCTTGCGCTTGCCTTTCGCCATCTGGATCACCTTTGTGCTATCAGAGCTGTCTCTGACTGGGGCCTGTCTTTCCTATTATCTAGGTTGTGTCAGAACTGTTTCGGATGGGTTTTGCTGCTTGAGTTAGAGATGAGGCCCAAGATGTGCTTGGTGCTCAGGTGGAAACCGGAAGGGGCCGGGGCTCCGGGTCAGTTGCGGATTTCTGGATCCCAATGAGTCCCAGTGGGTCCCAGTGGGTCCCCGTTGCTCCCTGATTGGGGGCGAGCACTGCCACCTCCTAGCCTAAGAAACTGCTTGAGCTAGCTTGAGCCACGGAGAGCCCCGCTCCCTCTAGGTTCTGTGAGATTGGGTGCAGAGCTGACTCCCGGGATCTGCTCTGGCACAGACCGGAAGGA
>NW_021604587.1:9530476-9538530 GCF_004785775.1 Grammomys surdaster
GTTTATTTCTCACTTTATTAATTCTTCTGGACTTCCTTTCTTCTTTTATACCACTAAAAATTACTCTTTTTAAATTTGTTTGTTTTTACATTTGTGAGAGACTGGCAGCAGTGTCAGGTATTAGTTTTTGGACCTTCCCCACTAAACTGTGAGATCATAAATATTCTTAGTAGGGCCCTGGAAGATAATTAAATCAGCTTAAACTTGACTGCATGTTCATTAGACCTGGGCTCTTCGAAAACTGACATAGAGTTTTTATACTGTGGTGTCCTTGTTTTGTTTTTTATTTAATAACCTGGAAGTAACATTAATATTCACTCTACTAGCTTATTTGGAGGATTATAAAATATAATAGCTGTCAATATACTTTCAATATTGTTTTAAAGTCTACAAACATACATTTTGAGCATAGACTTTGCTTATGTGAGGATTTTTATCTCTGGAAAGAATAAATATAACATTCAAAGATGAGCAAATAATTTGTTTCTCAAGAGAAGCTTAGCTCACTACCTTCATCTACAAAAGTACATAATTCAGCAACAGCATCTCTGACAAATGGTTAAAATACTGGAGGGTCTTATGTTCCCAAAACACTGTTGCTCTCTTAGAGAACTTGACCTTTGCCCCATTACTAGTCCGTTCTATCAGGCATACTCATCTGAACATTGATTTGTACACCCCATTTCTTGCCAGCCTCCTGCAGTACAATTTAAAATGAAAGGCAATATAATATTCTTGTTGGGAATGGCTGCAGTTCAATAGAATAGAATGAGAACTCTCGTTAATGCAAACATGATTTAAGTCCCCCTGTCATCTGGAAAGGTCCAAGCATTCTTTCAGCTCTGTTGAGACAGTCCTTTCAAACAGTGGCTGCAGTTCTGTCACTTTCAGGCAACTATTTTTATCCCTTTGGTACCTTATTACACATAATGTTTTGTTTTTGTTTTTTAGAAAAAGCACCAGAATGTCAATACCCAGAAAATATCACAGCAATACCTAAGAATTGTCAGGACGATTTTCAGAAGCTATGAAAATAATAGCTTAAATTCAAGTTTAGGGGCATCTATTGAAACCTTTGCTGGAGCATCTGAATAGACCTGTCTTGTTGAAACAGAACTTCAGAAACTAAACCGACAAGCCACCATCCAAAATCTTCACGATCAGTCAGAAACTAAACATTTGTAACACTCCATTGTCACCTCTGGTTTGAAGTGACTATGACTATGAATAGAGACTAAGAGACAAAAACAACTGAGGAAAGCAACAGAAGAACTCACCATCTCAATGAGTGTTAGTGTACCTTCCTACATCAAAGTTTATTTCCAGCTCATGAAACAAGATAGGGAGATATCTGTAGATACCCATTTCTACCTTATTGCCTCAAGAGCCAATCTTCCTGAATGTTTTGTTTCTACCATCTCCCTCTGTGACTTGCAAGGTTTCTGACCTGGCCATCTGAGGATGGTGGAGGAATATGAGCTTTTAACTGCCTCATCTGCAAAATGACATCCATCCCTCACTTCTATTTACAATGCCCTGGCTAAGGCTTATCTTTCAGACCCATTCTAACAGCAAGGGCTGAACAGTGCAGATGAAAGTATTCATTGTCCATAAATATCCCTTTATAATTGTACAGCTGCATGATTTGGAGATCTACAGCATAAAATGGGTATCAAAATGAATGATGTATGGCCTGGCGAGATAACTTAGTGATTAAGAGCACTTGTTGCTCTTTGAGAGAACTTGGGTTTGATTTTCCTCACCCACGTGGCAGCTCACAATCATCTGAAGTTACCAGGGACCTGATGTCCTCTTGGAGATTGCATAGGTACCAGTCACACATGTTGGGCACAGACAGACATGCAAGCAAACCACCTACATACATAAAACAATTTTTAATTTAAAAAAGAAAGGCTGTATATGGCACCAAGAGTACAAAATGAAAAGACTTGGACAAAAGCTGCAGAATTCAGTGTATTGTCAAGAAACCAGTCAACTGCATAGTATATCCTGATAGTCTTAAATTATTATTAAAATTAAACCTTTCAGGACTTTAAAAATATCAAGCTACAGCTCTGTTCTATAAACTCTAGAATTATGAAGCTATTCCTTGGATATCTCCCTGTACACTCTAAATCTTCCATAAATGACTCCTTAATGATTATGATAAGGTACACTGAAGAGAGAAGGAAATGATGTCATTTATCTGAAGCCCTGCTTTGCTGCTCAATGTTTGCCTGATGCCCTAATGCCATGTTCTAATGCACAAGTACATTGCCTTCACAGAGCTTTATATACTTTTTAATTAACTTTTATCTAGAATTCTCCTCAATGTCTAGTCACAAAGGGTAATGATCCCAGCTAGCATGTCTCTTAAAAGCCTATTATGCCATAATATTAACAAGGGCTGTTTTAAAGAAAATTTCTATTTCTCTTTCTTCTTAGCCAAGGCTGTTCACTGGACAACAACGTTATGGTTTAAGATGGTGGCTCAGAGGAATACATTTTTGCTTCAGAAGACAAATAGACAGAAATTTTCTAAGAAGCATAAGCATAAGGGGTAAAACTCCTTACCCTAGTGTCTGAATCCAGGCATCACTCCTGAATTATGTCCTTTCTGATTCTCACACTCTTGGATATGCTTGTCTGTGTAATTGTTCTCACCTTCCTTCAGAGAGGATGGCTTGATGTTGGCCAACTACACATGAAACAATCACTTCATTAGCTCAATATGCATCATTCATCCATTGTCATATTGTCATACCTTTGTGGGTAACCAACATAATGAAAGCAAGCTTGGGGACCTCCTATTTTACAGCACAAGACAAGAAAAGAAACACAGAGCGAGAGAGAGAGAGAGAAAAAAAGGGCAGTGGAGAAGAGAGAAAGATGATTTTGGATGATGACATGGATGATGATAATAAAAGGAAAGGAAACCAGGTAACATAATGGTGAATGAACAGGAACCTGGAACAAAACTCACATTGGAATCAGACAAGACATCCAGAGCAGGAAGAAGAAAGAGCCTGCAGGGATGATGGAGTTGCAAACCAAGCCCACAGTGTCAGAAATGAGTGGACTTGGGCTGCAGGACAGCCAGGATTTTAAAGAATTCCTTCCTTTTCCCATGCCAAGTCCAAATGTACTCCTTTTTCTGATCCCCATTTCACTTACTGAAATCCTCTGTGGAATGGATATAAATTTCATTAAATGTAATCACAGAGCATCTCCCTATTTTCTGAATCAACGTCTCTATGGTCCTAAACAGAATACCTGCCTTGAGCTGCGGTCAAGCTTCTGTGACCTCACTTATCTGTCTTGGCCAGTGGCTAGTGATAAATTATAATTGAAACAACTGCCTGTTTTTTACCTTCCACCATCAGGCATACAATGTCCCCTTGACTGATTAAGTCCCTGGGGAAAATAATTTCTGTGTTACTTGTGACTGCTGACTGATGACACTGAAGCATCATTTCTGTTTCAGCCCTTATACAAGGAGGGCTCTCCGTTTCTGTGGCTCCTCAGCCCTGTATGCTTCCCCTATCTCAAGAGATGGAGTTACTTCAGTGGTAAATATTGCTATAGTCCAGAAGAAACCCAGAGAAGATGAGGCCAGTGATCGAGGGAGAAAGGACAGTCCACCAGCTAAATAAGCAATGAGCTTGCTGATGAAAGATAAATTCTCTTGTTTGTATTCAACAACCACATTTTATCCATCCATTTTGAGGTATTCTTGTGACACATTCTAAAGGTAAATGCAATGATAGAAAACAAAAAGACATCACAGATGGATGCCACTTGTATTTGACTGGGTAGAAGTAACTCCACTTCTGGTTATAGGGTGTAGTTACATAAATAGAGTTTCTATTGGTGTGATAAAACACAGTGACCATAAGCAACTTGGGAAGGAAGGGGTTTATTTCATCCTATAATTTATAGTCCATCCTCCAAAGAAATCAGAGCAGAAACCTAGAGTCAGGAACTAGGGCAAAAATGTTGGGGAGAGTTGCTACCTGGTTTGCACCTCATGACACAACTCACTTTCCACCCACTACAGGCCCATCTCCCATCCACAGTCTGCTGGTTCCCCCTGAAATCATCAGTCAAAAACATTTACCACTTTCTTGACCACAGACCAAAATGGTTCTTGTGTTTTTTCCTTTGAGGGTCTCTCTTCTAAAAGGACTCTAGCTCTTTTATGTAAAACTAGCCAGCACTTCCTCTTTTTTTCAAAGAAGGGACCCTCTTCAAGATTCTTATGTAGAAGCAAAGGGCTTAAATCTAGGGAAAAGATTTTCCTTTTGTCAGTCAAAAATAGGATTTTGTTTCCTTCAATGTTTTAAGGACAAAGAACTTGAAAAAGTTCAGTGTGTGACCTGATTTATCAATGAACTGGGTATTCAGATATTGATTTCTTCAGTCAACATCTTTCTGGGCAGCCCTGTGCATGGACTTCAGCTTTGCTGTTTTTAGGCTCTTCATTGTAAGAGTAAGACAATTTGACAAACCTATGGTCATTTTTCCCCCTTACACACCGTAACTTCTTTTCAGTAGAAAATATTCTGGTTAGCCTAAATAAAAAAGCAAAACTTTTGTTGTTATTGTTTCATTTTGTTTTGGTTTTGCTTTTATTTATTCTTCTCTTATATATTATCATATTCTGACCAGTTTGCCCGCCCTCTACTCTTTCTGATACCTCAGCCGCACCCTCCTCTTCCCCCCCTCATCAACCCTCTCCCCTAGATCCATTCCTCCTCCATTTCCCTTAAGAATAGATCAGGCTTCTCAGTATTATCAACCAAATACAGCATACCAAATTATAGTAAGACTATGTACAAACTCTCATATCAAGGCTGGACAAGGTAACCCAGTAAAATGGTCCCAAGAGCAAGCACATGAATTAGAGATTTCCCCCCATTCACACTGTTACAAGACCTAGAAGAACACCAAGGTACATAACCATAACATTTATGCAGAGGACTTAGCTCAGACCCATACAGGCTCCATGATTGCCACTTTATTCTCTGTGAACTTCTATAAGCCCTACTCAGTTGATTCTGTAGGCCATGCCCTCTTGGTGTCCTTGACCACTCTTGCTTCTACAATCCTTCCTGCCTCCTCTTCTATGGGGTTCTTCTAGTTCCATCTAAAGTTTGGCCATGAGTCTCTGCATCTGCTCCCATCAATTGGGGAACGAAGCCTCTCTGATAACAATTGGGCTAGGCACCAATCCCATGAATATGGCAGAATAGCATTAGAAATTATTTCATTGACTTTTTTTTCCAGTCATGTTTGGTTCTATCCTGGGTGTCTGGGCTATCCAGACTCTGGTTCCTGGCTATATAGGCAATGTCGTTTGTGGACTCTCCCCATCATGAAAAAGACTTCAGACCTCAAATTGGATCAATCATTAATTGTCAAAACCTTTGAATCACTCAAATAAAGCCCCCTTTCTCTCCTTCTGTGTATGTGTGTTGTAGTTTTTTTTTAAAGGAATACTTTGACAGTACTGTTATAACAGAATCATACAGCTAAAAATATATGTTCTAATTTTTCAATTTATCTATCTCTTAATTGCCAATTTGAAAGTCTTTTGTTACTCATTTGCCTAGTCTGTCATGCTGTGTGTCTTCCATTCATAAGTGAGGTGTGTGTATTCATGTGGAGGCCAGAAATCAACCTTAGGTGTCATTCTTCAGGAGGCATCAACCGTTATTTATTTATTTTAGTTTTTTGAGACCAAGTGTCTTATTGAATTGAAGCTTGACGAAGAGGCTGACTAGCTGGCTTTCTGGCTGGCTGGCTGGCTGGCTGGCTTGCTGCTTAGATCCAGGGACTCACCTATTACTGCATCCTGAGCAGTGGGATTAGAAATCTGTGCCACTATAGTCGTCTTTTTATAAGGAGTACTTTGAAATCATTGCTATAACAGTATTATAAAGGCAAAAAAAAGAAAAAGAAAAATAGGAATTGGTACACTTTTTCATGTATCTCTTCATTTTACTTGTCAAAATAAAGTTAGTCACATGTGGATTTATTATGTATGTAAATGTGAGGGCATGCATGTGAGGGTGAAACTGTAGGGGTTAGCACAACCTCAGGAGGTGCCTCCTCTATTTTTGTTTGACACAAAGTCCTTCATTGGCTCACTGATTAGGCTATGCAAGCTGGCCAGTAGGTCCAGTGAGCTCCTGGAATTCACTGGTCTCCATCTCCTCCAGCCTGGAATGACAAGACATACTGTCACACTAGGTTTTTCAATGAACTTATGTCTTCCTGATTGTGTGACATTTTCATCCAAATTTCTCCCTGTGCCTGAGATGGCAGTAACTAAAATAGGCTCTGATCATTTTCCTGTCTAACATATGAAGACATGGACTGTCAAAATTCAGAGGCTTCCAATCCGTGCTGAAATTCATCTTTATTGACCTCAAACAGTATGGTTTAGTTTAGTTTCCACTATTCTTGTACCTAAGCAACATATCAAACTAGAATTCACCAGATTCCCTAGCAATGGGGCACAGTCCTAAATTATTCTAGGTAATCTAATATTCAGCCCAAACTAAGACCCTCTCTCTCTGAATATTATAATCTAAGGGGCGTGGCTTTAGTATTAAATATATAGTAGTGTAGAAATGAGGGCTCTGTGTGTGTGTGTGTGTTTTACATAAATTATTTTTGGCATATGAAAAGATTATTATATAGAAAAATAACAAACATTCATGGGATAAAATTTGGCATATATTACAGTGTTTGTAAATTGGTTAATGATGGTGGAAGCAGAGAAAAAGAAAATGGAAAAGCCTTATAATGAAAGTCACATTGCTTCCGGTCCGCCATCATTGGTGGAGCTGCAGCCACGATGCAGATTTTTGTGAAGACCCTTACGGGGAAGACCATCACGCTCGAGGTTGAACCCTCAGACACTATAGAAAATGTAAAGGCCAAGATCCAGGAGGAAGGAATTCCTCCTGATCAGCAGAGGTTGATCTTTGCTGGTAAGCAGCTGGAAGACGGCCGTACTTTGTCTGACTACAACATTCAAAAGGAGTCTACCCTTCATCTTGTGTTGAGACTTCATGGTGGTGGTAAGAAAAGGAAGAAGAAGGCTTACACCACTCCCAAGAAGAATAAGCATAAGAGGAAGAAGGTTAAGTTGTCTGTGCTGAAATATTATAAGGTGGATGAAAATGGCAAAATCAGCCGACTTCGTCGAGAGTGTCCTTCTGATAATGTGGTGCTGGAGTTTTCATGGGTAGCCACTTTGACAGGCATTACCATGGCAAGTGTTGTCTGACTTACTGTTTCAACAAACCAGAAGACAAGTAGTTGTGTATGAGTTAATAAAAAGAAGGAACTGATGAAAAAAAAAAAAGAAAGTCACATTGCACCTTGGATGAATATTAAATGTCAGATTACCTCAAAGTTGGATATCTTCAGTCTCCAGAAAAAAAAAGTAGCCAGTTTAAAAAAAAAAAAACTACAGCAAATTATACAGAATAAGTTGTAGAAGAAAAGAAACAACCAAACCAAATGAAAGCTAAACTAAAACAACAACAGCAAAATGTTTATCTCTCATTCTAAGGTTGTGGTTTATAAGGAAAGTCCTAATTCAAAAATAACAGGACAGAACCTAAACTGTGTTTGTTTCCTAGTATGTGCTGAGAGAGTAAGCTCCTATAATGCTCTGAGAAGGATTTACACACAGACACAGACACAGACACAGACACAGACACAGACACACACACACACACACACACACACACAGACACACAGACACACACACAGACACACACAGACACAGACACACACACACATACAGACATAGACACAGACACACACACACAGACACACACACAGAGAGAGAGAGAGAAAGAGAGACAGAGACAGAGACAGAGAGACAGAGACATAGACACAGACAGACACACAGACACAGACACACACACACAGAGAGAGAGAGAGAGAGACAGAGACAGAGACATAGAGACAGACATAGAGACTTGTATATGTCTCTGTCTGACATATACAAGTACACAAGCACACACACAAACACA
>NW_021604587.1:9538630-9544589 GCF_004785775.1 Grammomys surdaster
ACAGACACACACACAGACACAGACACACACACAGAGAGAGAGAGAGAGAGAGAGAGAGAGAGAGAGACAGAAACAGAGACAGAGACAGAGACATAGAGACAGACATAGAGACTTGTATATGTCTCTGTCTGACATATACAAGTACACAAGCACACACACAAACACATTCTCTCTCTCTCTCTCTCTCTCTCTCTCTCTCTCTCACACACACACACACACACACACACACACACACACACACACATTTCTAATGTAGAACATAGTGGTGAAGGAGGCTCCTAAGATTTTCCAAGCATTAGAGAAACAGAGCTGTGGGATAACTGGAGGGAGTAACTAACTCTTTAATAGCATATTGAGCAACAAAAGGGAAGGTCAGTCCTGCATGAATTCAGTTTATGAAGATTGCTAATGAAAAGTTCCGTTGCAAGGTAGAAGCTGCAAATATTCAACATGGGCCTCCTGCTTCTTTAAATGGCATGCAGCTTGGCTGTAGCAATTCTGCAGTGATCACATTAGACCCAGCATCCAGCTCCAGGCTGTCAGGGAGGATTGGATTTTCTGTATTTTCTGCACAATAAAAATAGGCGTTTAATTTAATTAATCTTATCCATGATTGTATTACTACCCACATGACTAGAAAGTACGGCTTAGACCAAGGGCAACCAGGCACCAACCACATTTATTTCCTGGGTGTTGAGAATCTAGAGTTCCTGCAAAAGGATTGATTCACTTTGCCTAACAAAAATGCAGCTAAAAGAGCTAGGCTGGGTTTAGCTATTAGACTATCTGAACTCAAATTCTGAAACACAGGTGAGGAAGGAGCCAGACATCTCTTTTACAAACTTTCGATCTGAGAAATTCACAGCTGTTTTCTTTGACTCAACGGATGCCTTTACCCTTGATGTTATAATATTGCTGATGAAGTAAAACAATAGTTTCAGGTCATAGTGTTTGGATTTTACCTTCATGTTCCTAATACCAGGGCACAGATATATAAGGCTGCCCACTCAGATGGATAGTATGACAGAATTTCTTTTTAACTGTAAGTGGAAAGATAGTTCATTTGGACTTAAGTGCTTTAGGATATTGTATTACAACATCTAAAATAATACACAGGTAGAAGAGGAAAATAATGTTCTATGGTTGATTAAGGCTGTTACAGAAACAACAATGAAATGAATCCTAATGGCACGTTGCTAAACCCGAAGCATCACTGAACTTTATCCAGAGAAGCCTTTTCCTTGCACTAGATGGGAAATAACACAGGGACTCACAACTGGAAAACATGCAGAGAGTCAGTGCTTTTGCAACACTCAGTCATAAATGGGATTTCTTCATCAACACCCCTCCCCTAAAGGCTCAGTGATCTGTGCAAGAGAAGAGGTCGAAAGACTGAAAGAACCAAGGATAGCAGGTGACTGAGAGGAAACAACATCATATACACACAATAGTACTGATGCACATATAAACTCACAGAGACTGCACAAGACCTACACATGTTTAAAGCAGACAAAATTGTAGCAGAGAAACAGGCGTAAACACAAAGCCTTCCCCAGCCAAGAAGCCATTTGCAATGGTTAACTGCTGGAAAAGGGAAAATCAATTTTCTCCAATGGAGTGTCACTGGGTATATCAACCATATTCTAGGGCAAAACTCATCCCTAGGAGTAGTTGACCAACACAAATGGAGTCCATTTTGTGTATGTATTGGGCGTAGTGGTTTTTGTTCTATGTAATTGAGTTTTTAAATAAAATTTTAGTTGTCTTTGTTTTATTGCTTTTTTGTTGTTCATTTGTTTCTTTTGAATTTTTTGAGAAAGAGAGAAAACATGAAGTTGGGTAGACAGGAAAATAGGGAGTATCTGAGAAAGAGCTGTGGAGGAGAAATATTATCAAAATATATTTTTCTGAGATGAATTTTAAGTAAAAGCAACACTCAAAATGTAAACCTATAAGCTGGTCATGGTAGTAAACATTTTTAATCCTAGCACTCAAAGAGCAGAGGCAGAGAGAAATCCTGTCTCTAAAAACAAACAAACAAACAAACAAACAAACACACAAAAATGTAAGCATATAAAATAATGGGATATATGATCTTCAACAGTAGTAGATACACAAATATAAATACTAATTTTTATAGATGAGAAAGCCTATAAAAATAAAAAAAATGTAAAGCAGTGATTAGAGACCACGATCTTCCTAGGTTTTATGAAGAAAATGTTGCTGCTTTGCTGTGCTGAGAGCTTATGCACTAAGTGGGAAGCTCTTACCATCTGATTTTGAGGAACACTGTCTCTCCCATATCTCAGAGCCGCCCTCATTGCCAGAGACTGGTCTTTGGTTGACAGGAGCCATTTTGTGTAAATGGCAGCATTCTTCTCTCAGGTACACTGTGGTCAAATATTGATGAGAGCAAGAAGTGGGCAGGATCCTCTGTCTTTGGGGCAGGGTCTACTCTACACTGCATTTCGTGACCAAGTACATTCCCTATGGGATAAGACTGGACCCTGATTGAGAGAAGATTCCTGCTCAGCTATTTCTTCTGACCAGCCATTTCTCTCATGTTGGGCTTTGCTTTCTAGCACCTGGATCTAAAGGCATTGTATTGATGGATTGCTATTTCCAGAAATAATAAAAAAAAAGAAAGTACGTTGAAGGTTATTGGTAATAATGTATCATGATAAGTTAAATGAAATTTAATAGCTACTTTTAAATTTCTATACTTTATACCTAAGAAGGAATGGAATGACAGAAAGCACAAGGTTGGGAAATGAGGAAAAAAGAGGAAAGATAAGGAGAGAGGGAAGGAGAAAGAGAGGGGGAGGGAGACAGGGATGAAGAGAAACAAAGGGAGGGGAAGGAAGTGGAGGAGGAAGTAACTGTTTGTGAACTGATTGAGTAGATCAAGTGAATTGATAAGATTTGTCTGTCTCCCCTCCCCACATTTCTGTTTCTCTCCATGATGAATTAGCTTCCATGCCATGTGCTCTGTAAGTTGGACTATGGTAATAACTGTTGTTGTGTTGCCTAGTACCTAGAATAGTCATGGCTCCTCCTTGATTGTGACGAGTACCTCAGTTGTCCTCTCTGCCTCAGAATCCCAGCTTCATTAATGCACATATCACAGCTTTGACAAAATAAGAAACAGCTGTGTTCTTTGAAGAACACCATGGGGGGGGGGGCTGCAAGTCACATTTGGTAAGTCTGCTTTAAAATTCAGATTTAGCTTCAGTGGGCCCAACAGTCAGCATCCTTTGCAATCTTGTGAGCACATGAGTCAGCATCTCCAGTGTACTCATCCATGGAAACAAAATGAGGCAGACCAAAAACAACTTTCTTTTTAAATCTCACTTCATTAAAGTCTATTCTTATAGACATTTGCCAGCCTTTATTGACATATATTAGCATAATATTACATTTTGTAGTATTTCTACCCAATCCTAAATTTGGCTTTATGAGTGTCCCTGGAATATGATAGAATCTGAGCCAGTGTGATGTCTGAGAGCTGATGAGTGGAGTGAGAGGAGAGGAGAGAAGCCTACAGCCTCATTTAACATGTCCCTATAGGGGAAAATAAAAGCACAATTAGACAGTGATATTGCAGTAATTGATAGCTCTGGGAGAGCACAGGAGTTAAGTTTAAAAACTGTAGCAAAAGTGTGAACAAGATTGCTCAGTCAGTAAAGGTGCTTGCTGCTAAGCCTGACCATCTGAGTTCTATCCTCCGAGGAAAATAGTACAGGAGAGAATTGACTTAGCAAGTTGTCTTCTGACCTTTATAGGGGTGTCATGTTAAAGACCTTGCACAACACACAGATGAGAGTGTGCATGAACACACACACATGTGTGCATACTCTCTCTCTCTCTCTCTCTCTCTCTCTCTCTCACACACACACACACACACACACACACACAAACATACATGTACACATACTAAATAATAGCAAAAAAAAACCCTGCAGCAACCCAATTTAGAAAAGTCTAGACACTAACCACAAAGAACAGAAAGCAAAAGACAAGTTTGTTTTGCCTTCTTTATCACCTCCTCAGACAGATGTAGTTCAGCACTGAGAAGGCTCTTCCAGGCTCAGAATTCTGCTAACTGGGAAAGAAGTGCTAGAGCAAGCAGCCAGTCCCCCCAGCCCACACACGCACACATTTTGGATGCCTACTTTCTTCTCAGTCCATCCAGATAATGGGAACAGCAACTTATCTTAGATGCTTAGAAGTTCTCAGAACACAGAAGAAAGACAGTAAGTGCATAATCAAGAGCATCTATGCAGCAGGTGCCACTTCAGTCTTTAGTGATCTGCTCAATGGGTAATCTTGGCAAACCAAAAGGGGTCTTTAAATGACTATTTTAGGTATCACAGGCTGTCTTGAAGGAAGAAGTAGTACTAGGTCCCTACAGTTGATCTATCAGCATTTACTGCAACTATGAAAATTTCTAAATGTGATGGCTTTATGCACACCCTTGCTATAATTGGAAACATGCTGTGAGAAACTGGGCTTCTTATAGCAATGCCTTTAGAAAGACAACTATTTCTAATTCTTAGATACCAGAGCAGTCACCAACACAAACCTGTCAAAATGGTAGACATGATGTCCAAATCAAGTCCACTGTGTTTAAATAGAAGAAAGAAACAAGAAGATTCAATTATGTTCTACCACTGAAGACTCCAACAGCCATATCACAGATTCATGTTTTTGGCTGTTGAACTTCTGTCATAATGGCCAAGACAAACTCAATTAATGCAACTCCTTCATGAATACTATACCGTGTTAGTGAGCTTACTGTTGTTAATTCACTGAAGTACTTTACGAAGGCTAGCTTATAAACAGAATAGATTTATTTAAATAACTATTTTGGAGGCTAAAGTCCATTCGAGATTCACCCTTCCTTGTTTTTATCACTGTATCACAGTTGTCATTGGTAGAAATATTGGTGAAATCCTTGGTTACCAGAAAGCAAAACTAAAGAGACAAAGGTGATATAATACCATAAACCCTTCAGAAGTAACTCAGCAACAGACCTAAGTACCATCTACTAAACTCTTGCTTGAAGATTTCATTGGTCAAAATTAACCTTGTGGGAAACAAGTTACCAATATTCGAATGTCTGGGCTACAAATGACATTTAAACTTCAGCAGGTTTTGAGTTCTCTCTGGAGCCATCACTGTTTCAACTCGTCCCATTGGCATCCTTATTTCTTCTCAAGTGAAGGTCTTTGCTCACTCAGTAAAGTTTGTAAAGTCCAGAAGACATAATTGTTCCTCAATTAAAAATTAATGTTAAAACTACAGGGAGCATAAAAAATGGCCAAGAGACAAAATAATTTTCTCATAACAATTTCCAAAGAAGTTTAATCTATGGATTGACTTATAATTTAAAACAATTATCCTGAAGAGACCCAGTGTACTACAAGAGAACATAGAGAGATGAATAAATGAGATCTGAATCAGTACAGGGGAAAAACAGTCCACCAAAGATACAGAAAATTTGAAAATGATGAACTAAATAATACATTAACTGAACTGTTACATTCAATACAGGGCTTTATTAGCAGGCTTCATAATTCAGGAGAGTCAATAAATGCAAAACAGAGTAGTTGAAATCATCCAGAATAAAGAACAAAGAAAAAATAATAAAAGAGAATAAATGAACCCTTTGTAATTTAAAAGACACCATCAAGTGAAAATGCATGGCACAGGAATTCTAGAAACAGAGAAAAGAAACAAAGAAAAGAAAGAAGTATGCTCCCTTCTGCCCCTGCCTGGTCCTCTGGGCTGGAGCAGACACAGAGTCGGTCTGCTCCCGTCCTGTGGAGAAACTGAATCCTGAGTCATCCAGGAGCCACTGCACTCAGAGCAGCTGGTAAGATCTCCATCTCACTCCCTAAACCCCAGAGACAGATCGGGGAGCCAGGGACATCCAGGGCACAGCAGCTACCCAAACCCC
>NW_021604587.1:9549589-9642371 GCF_004785775.1 Grammomys surdaster
ATGGGGTAAGGGGACAACATAGGAAATGTAAATAAATCATCCAATAAAAAAAAAAAGAAAGAAAGAAGTATGCTGGTTTAGAGAAATAGTACTGGAAATTTTTTTCTGACACAAATGGACAGATGAGCATGCAAACCTATAGTACTCAAAGAAACTGCAATATGCTGAACACCAAACTGTCTTTACTAAGACAAATTATAAACAGTTAAAGTCAAGAGGGAAAAAGACAATTAGGAAAATGTATCTTTCCTCATAAAACTGAATCTAAAGGAGAAAATCTATATATTTCTTAAGAGAAACCCTTCATACAGGGAGATAACTGAATGATGTATTCAAATGTGAAAGTAATAAATCTTGGTACCCCACAATATATGATATTGTGAAAGTTATACTCAAAAAAAGAAGGAAAAATAGTCATATCCAAAGAAGTGATACCAGGGTGTTCAGTACACCTCTGAGAAGGAATGGTTAATGACATTCTTGAAAGTGAATTAAGAAAATTCAGACTAGCAACATAAGTACACACAAAAGCATACATCTCACCAGGGAGGGCATATTTGTGATACTGGGCTAATGTCACTAATGTTCTTTTGACCCTTACATAAAAGTCAAAAGTTAAAACTTATGTATGTATATATAATATAAATGAGGAAAACTCACATTACAGGAGCATAGGAAATGGTTTAGTGTCAAACCATAGTAGTTCAGACATCATATAAATTATCAGCTGAATAAAACTATATGTTTTAAACAAGCTCCAAGCTATACACACACACACACACACACACACACACACACACATACATATATGCATACATACAAGGCTGTGATAGGTATACAAAAGATAAAAGAATCTAAAGATAACTCATAGCATAAAACTATAAAAGTCAAGAATGTGAAAATTTTCCATATTTAAAATTGAAAAGGCAAATTATAACAAATTTCATATTTATATATTAGTAAAATTGATACTGTTAAAATACTCCTGCAAATAATGAAAATGTAAAATTCATTGAAATACCTATTGAATTTTCAAATGTCTTCATATGACTCTGAAATGTCCTTATCATGGTCTCACGGTTTCCATGTTTGTTGCTCTGCTGGTCATGTTGTTTAGGGAAGTTGTGAAACCTTTAGGAGTTAGGGGGATCTTAGTGTGAAATACTGTACAGTGGGTAGACATTTGAAGTTTACCAGGTGGCCTGTAGGCTGCTTCAGACCTGGCTTTCTGCTTCCTGGTCCATAGTGATGTGCTCAGCTTCTCAACACATTCCTATCAATATGAGATGATCTTTAATGCCTTGCCACCATGACAGATTAAATCTCTGAATCAGTAAACCAAAATTATTCTTTCCTTTCTGAAGTTGTTTTTCTCATGTATTATTGTCACACAGAAAACTTAAAGCAAGTACTACAATAATCCTTTCTTATAGTAGTAGAAAATCTAAGATTCGTGTGGTGCTAAAAAGCCAAAGAAATATTGAACAGGAGCAGTGATGATAAATATGACATATTCTTTAGTATCAAAATACATTACAAAGTTATTTGGTCAAAGAGTTATTGTTATCTGATTTGTCTATTATTTTCTAATAATTATCTGATAATGTTTAGTATTCAAAATATGTAATTCTTATCAGCAAAATAAAAAATACAAATAATTCTAATAAACCTTGGGTAAAGATTGCTGACATTCAGAAGAATGCACGTGAAAACCACAATGAGATATTACCTCAAACCCACCACAATATTCATTATCAAAAAGATAAGAGATAACAAAGGTTTTCAAGCTGTAGAAACAAGGAAATCCTTCTGGACATTCAGCGAAGGATGACACTGGTCCAACCGTTCTGAAAAATAGTATGGAGGTTCCCGGAATGAATTGAAAACAGAACTGTTTATCATATAAGCAATATCACTTCCAGGCACAGACTCAACAGAAATTAAATCTGTACCTCAAAAATTATGTGTGGTATGTTTATTTTATTATACCAATTAATATATACAGACAACAAAAATGTATGTGGACAAATTCATAGAAATTGTTGTGATGTGTAAAATAATGTTTTATTTTTCTTTAAAAAGAAAAAAACCTTGTCTCTCTGACAACCTAGGTGAACCCGAGGAGCATAGTGCTAAATACTTCAAGCAAGTATAGAAAGAAAAAATGGCACATATCTTGTGTACATAAACAGAGTAGAATGGTTGTTACTGAGTGTGACATCAAGACATAGATGGAGGTGCTGATTGATGGACCCAACCTCCATATATGAAATATGAGTCCATATGTACTGATGACCACTTTAATTATAGTGCTCAGCTGTGCTTTATATCCCTGAAATTTAATTAGGGGTATACTTGAGTTCTTGCCACAGACATATATGTATACATACAAACATTAACTGTATGCGGTAATAAATATGTTAACTCACATGCATATATAAGATATATTACAGTGTATATATATGTAAATTATTTAAGTTTATTATAAATATCTACAATATTTAATTGTCATCTATACCAGGATAAAGTTAAGGGAAGGTACACAATGAGAAGAAATTGCAGCAGTTTAGGAACGTTGTTTGGTGTGCTTTCTCTCACTCTCTGTAAAAGAAAACACAGTCTTTCTCATGTAATATATAAGTCTTATTTATAATGGGTTTTTCTCCATCATGTCCTTGTAGAGAATGAACTAATGGAGTGGAGTGCTATGAAAAGAAGCCTTCCATCCAGCTGTGTGTTCCGATCTAAATATTTAGGTAGACTGCTTGTCAAAGCACTTAGATAGGGAGGAAGACAGGCTATTATAACTCCAGAGTAAACAAAGTAGTTGTAAGTATATGAGATAAAATTAGTTGTTTAGCTTCAATGAATTTTTATCTGGCTGTTTTTTCCTCTAGTCACTCAGGAAGAACTGATGTTGGTTCCCACGTATCTGTCTCAGCAAACATACAAAGAAATATAGACAGCAGTATACCATAAAGCTGATAGCTTTACTCCCTGAGGAGAACTATCTGAGCTTCATTAAAACATTCCAGTTTTCAAAGGGAAGTTATGTACGAGTCAATTAAGGATATTCAAAGCTCTGGAAACTAAGCATTACTTATACTAGAATATAAGGTTCTTGAGGAATCTAAGGATGTAGGCTTAAGTGAAAAGAGTGTGGGTGTCTTAGTTATTTTTCAAATTCTGTGATAAGACACAATGACTAAATAAAATTGGAAAAGAAAGCATTTTGCTGTGAGTTCATGACCATCATGGCAGGGAACATAGCAGCAGGCAGGCAGGCAGGCAGGCAAGGATAGTACTGAAGCACCATCTGCAAGTTCACATACTGAGCCACCAGCATGAAAAAATAAGTCAATGAATTAGCTAAACAAATGATCAATAAAACATTTACATGTGCTTTCATTAAAGGTATTGGACACCATTCCTTCTATGTTTTTCTTCCTTGTTCTCAGCAAAGAAGAGATCATTTGGAGCCTTGACCATGGATTCTTCAAACTCAGCACTCATGGCATTTCATTATTTCACACCATCTTTATCAGTATAGCACCAGCTTTTCTTCCCAAGAGAGAATTTCATTCTATCTAACTTAATTCATCAGAGAAAGCAGACTCTGATTAGCCAACAAGTTAATTCCTGGATCATTCCCTTAAATCATTAGAAGAACTGAGCCAAACAGGCACATAACCAGGGTTACCTATCCTTCTGGTAGAAGAATATAGGGCAAGTACTCCTTAAAGTAACCTTGATAGGTGTCAGAGAAATTGCACAAAATATTTAACCTCTATGAGATGTAATTTCTTTTGTAAAAATATAGCTTACTAATATTCCTTGAATATTTGGTTATGCTTATGGTGCTTGAAAATGTGGTTATAATGTGAAATAAATATTCCCTGCACCATCAGCAGGAGTAAATGAAAATAGAAAAATAAAATGTCTAAGGTGCTCTGTGCTGCTGTGGTTTGGTGTATAGTTCTTACAATGTGCTAGACCATTTTAAAGCCAGATATTCACTGGGTATGGTAGTGCAGATTGTTAATACCAGCAATACGGAGGCAGAGGCAAGCAGATTTCTGTGAGTTCATGACCAGCATGGTTAGAAAATTCTGCTAAGGAAAGACCAAGAGGGACTTAATTGAAAAATACTCACTACTTGACAAGAAGATAAATCGCCACTTTCCCCCTTTAACTAATAGATGCAAAGTATAACCATGTGAACACCCAATTACCATCCTGTTTTCTTGGAATTCTTTGACCAGTTGGCCAAAAAAAATTTAGTTTTATTTATTTTAAAGAACTTATTTTATATTTTATTTATTATATTTTATATTATATGTAAGTATATATAAGTATATGGTATATTTATTATACATTTATATATTTATAACATTTATTTTACATGTTATGCATTTATTAAAGTAATTAAATATATTTAAATTATATATTTAACTTATTTATAAATTAATATAAATTTGTATAAATTATATAAATTTCATATAAGATATATGAAATAATTTTATACATATTTACAAATATATTATACATCTATTATATATTAAAAAGGTTAGAAAAGTGGTTGGGCAGAAAAGAGTATGGATATCAGAAAAGTAGAGGAAGAGAGTAAATGTGGTCAAAACTCAACTGTATAATATACAATATATATGTTAAAAATAAGGAACTAATATATAAGGATATGTACAAAACTAGGATATAAAATTGGTAATACACTTGAAAAATATCAAATTTACATATAATTGAAAGCTGAAAGTTTAGAGCAGATTACATAAGAGGCCCAGATGTTCTCATTTTTGATGTTTTTAGTGATTTGCTATTTTTTCCTAAGATATCTCTAGATCAAGGAAACAATCAATACTTACATTGATTAGTTAAGTTACATTTAAATTTTTAATAGGTATTTGTAATGAGATTTAGATGCCAATTTAATATTAATTTAAAAACAATAAAATAATTTTATTTTCCTCCCAAATAGCTATCATTAATCATAGAGTACTATGCACTGCTGGACACTGCACAACTTCTCTAACTATAGATCCAAACAGAATATGATCAGACTCATTCTAATTCGCAGTGATTATATGCAGCACTGTTTTTGTTCACAAATGCAAGAATATGGTTTTATCAAGATAAATATCATCAAAATATAGGCAACGCACAGATATTTATTACAATGAGTAAGTCATCTTAGCAAATTCTTTAGTAATCACTATATACATCACCCTACAAAAAAACCAGTTGTTTTTCTATTCAATTTCATTAAAATTTAGTAACTGAATTTTGATTGATAATTGCTAGGAAACACAAAGTATCTAGGAGTAAGTCTAACAAAACATACAACTTTTTAGAGAGGAAGACTATGAAATTTTATTTTGAGGGCTAATAGCCAATATATACAAAGAACTCAAGAAATTAGACTCCAGACAACCAAATAACCCTATTAAAAAATGGGGTATAGAGATTAACAAAGAATTTTCAGCTGAGGAAACTCGAATGGCTGAGAAGCACCTAAAGAAATGTTCAGTATCCTTAGTCATCAGGGAAATGCAAATCAAAACAACCCTGAGATTCCATCTCACACCAGTCAGAATGGCTAAGATTAAAAACTCAGGTGATAGTAGATGCTGGCGAGGGTGTGGAAAAAGAGGAACATTCCTCCATTGTTGGTGGGACTGGAAGATGGTGCAACCACTTTGGAAATCAGTCTGGTGGTTCCTCAGAAAGTTGGACATAGCATTACCTGAGGATCCAGCTATACCACTCCTAGGCATATACACAGAAGATGCTCGAACATATAACAAGGAAACATGCTCAACTATGTTCATAGCAGCCTTATTTATAATAGCCAGAAGCTGGAAAGAACCCAAATGTCCTTCAACTGAGGAATGGATAAAAAAAATGTGGTACATTTACACAATGGAAATTACTCAGCTATTAAAAACAATCAATTTGAGAAATTTCTAGGTAAATGGATGGAACTAGAAAATATCATCCTGATTGAGGTAAGCCAATCACAAAAGAACACACATGGTATTCACTCACTGATTGCTGGATATTAGCCCAGAACCTTGAAATACCCAAAATTCAACTCACAGGCTACATGAAGCTCATGGAGAAGGAACACCAAGTGGGGTGATTCGGTCCTTCTTAGAAGGAGCAACAAAATATTCAAGGGAGCAAATGTGGAGACAAAGGGAGGGATAGAAACTGAAGGAGGGGCTGTCGGAAGACCATTCCACCTGAGTGTCCATCCCATGTGCAGTCACCAAAGGTAGATGCTGATGTGGAAGTCAGGAAGTGCATGCTGATAAGAGCCTGATATAGATGTCTCCTCAGAGGTATGCAAGAGTCTAACATATTCAGAGGCAGATGCTCACAGCTAACCTTTGAACTGTTCATGAGGTTCCCAATGGAGGAGTCAGAGTGAAGACTGTAGGAGCTGAAAGGGTTTGTGACCCCATGGGGAGAGCAATAATACCAACCAACCAGAGCTCCCAAGGTCTAAACCACCAGCCTGGGAGTACTTTGGGAGAGATCCAGGGCTTCAGCTGTATATGTAAGAGTGGAGGGCCCTGCTGGGCATAGGTGGGAGAAGAGATCCTTGGTCTCATGAAGGCTGGATGCCCCAGAGGGTGGGAATTTGAGCGTGGGGTGGGTAGGTTGGGGTACATCTACAGAGAAGGAGGAGGATGGGTGTGGGGATAGGGGGTTCCTGGGTGGGTGGGGAATGGGGTAAGGAGATAACATATAAAGTGTAAATAAAACATCCAAAATAAATAAATAAATAAATAAATAAATAAATAAATTCAAGCACATTGTGTAAATGAACATTATACTACTTAGCTATTAAGAATGAGGATCCTGAGTTTTGTAGGCAAATGGATGGAACTAGAAAATTTCATCCTGAAGGACAAGCATGGTGTGTACTCACTAATAAGTGGATATTAGTCAATAAAATAAAAAATTCCCAGAATACAATTCACAGAATTTAAGAAGGCTAACAAGCCGAAGTGCCAAAGTGAGGATGCCTCAATCCCACTCGGGAGGGAGAAGAAAGAAATCACAGGAGTGCTGCAGAAGAGAGGGACCTGGGTGGGAAAGGTAACAGGTAGGAGAAGAGAACATGATCAGATATTGGGGGGGGGAACAGGACTGAAGCCCTAAGGGCCAGCAGAAGGAATCAAAACAGGCATCCTCAGGAGGTAGGAGGTGGGGGGACCCTCTAGAATGTACCAGAGACCTGGGAAGTGAGAGACTCTCAGGACTCAAAGGGAGAGAACACTGAGCTACCAACCAGGCAGCATACACCAGATGATATGAGGCCCCCAACACATATACAGAGGACTGCTGGGTCTGGGTTCAGTCAGAGAAGATGCACCTAACCTTCAAGAGACTTGGGCCCTCAGGGAGTGGGGAGGTCTGGTAGGGTGGGGGTATTGGGGACATCCTCTTGAAGACATGGGTGGGAGGAGGAGGTGTAGGATGTGGAACAGTTGGAGGGTGGAGTGAGATAAAATCTGGACTGTAAAAAAGATTAAAGAATACATTTTAAAAAAATTAAAAATTGAATGAATGAAAAAAAAAGAATTTTTAAAAAGTGAATCCCAAGTTGCTTTGTGCCTTGTAATTTATTGTCTGTCAAACTAGCACAGGCTCAGGTTGCTGAAGGACTGAGAACTGGAGGACTTTGCTATAGGTACCTAGAGGCGGACCAAGATAGTACCAGATGAACACTTAGTTGACTTTCTAATGTTTCTCTTAGAGCTTCCAGCATGCATAGTTAAAAGGGTCTTCTTTCCACGGAAAGAAAGCTACTTATTGTTATTACTTGTACCACCATTACATGAATGTTTATGATTATGTCACAATAAAATGTCTTAGAACCAGAAAAAAATCAAGCACAATAATATATGAGACTCTCATTATCTCTATATCTAAAATATCAGTCTCATAAAAATAAAATTACCCTCCAAATGATCCACATTAATATCTTTAAAAGACAGGTAGCAAATACTTCAGGTTTTTTAGGCCAAAGAGTCTTTTTTTTTTTTTGCACAGATGTGACCCAGCTTTTCAACTTGGAAGCAGTCATTGAAAGCAGGAAAAGGAAAGAGAGAACAGTTCAGATTTGGCCTATGATTAAGTGTATCTCAGATTAATCAATCTTTAGTTCAATTTTAATCAAGAGTGCGGAGTCTGTGTAACTAAAATTAGTGATAAAAGCTATAACCAATGACTAGATTAACACTTATTATACAGAACAAAATATTATCAGGAAAGAAGAAGTAAAATTACATATCATCCCATTAAAATGAAGATATTGGCCCAGTTATGATGGTGATCACATTTAATCTCAACACTCAGGAGGCAGAGTCTGGCTGATCTCTGTGTGTCTGAAGTCATCCTGGTCTATATAAAGAGTTTTAGACAAGCCAGGCCTATACACTGAAACATCCTGTTTCAAAAGAAGGAAAGAAAAACAGATAGCCAGAAGAGAGATAGACAAAACAATGGAAATAAAGATATTAAGAAGTAGGAGTTTTAAAGATAGTGTTTAATTGAAAGGAAAGTTGATCAAGGAGGCTTTACGTCAAAGGTGACAGTGGAGGTCTCAGCAGAAGGTAACGGTTACTCAATATTTGGTACTGATCTCAATTTATTAATAGAAAGTATGTAAAATTTGGTCCTGCTTTAACCCATGGATGAAGTTTGACTTTGTATGAATAAGTACATTTTTAAAATCTTTAGAGTAAAAATATAAAAATATCTCCCTTATTGTGAAGTAGAAGAAAAATTCTTTAGAAAAAATTTGGATAAGTATTAAAGAAAATTCATTGAATTACATTAGTGTCAGATAACATTTTCCACAAAAACATCCCGAGAAGAGCCAATAAGAAACAGCAAATTGGTGTAAAACTTTTTATACATGTAAGATAAAAACAAGGAATTACTCTCTGGGAGATATTAATAACTTCTCACCATGTAAAATTTAAAAATCCCAACATGATTTTGCTTGTTAGAGTCACCTGGGAAGAAGGAAAAGCAATTAAGGAATTGTCTACATCTGATTGGCCTGTAGGCCTGTCTGTGGGGCATTTTCTAATTGCTAATTAATGTGAGAAGGATCAGCCTATCGTGAGCAGTGCCATCCCTAGACAGGTGGACCCCAGATTATAGAAGAAGTAGCTGAGCAAGCCAGAGGAAGAGAGCCAGAAAGTAGCATCTCACTGTGTTTCTGCTTCTATCCATATTTATATTTTCTTGCCTTGGCTTCTCTAAATTATGGACTATAACATGTAAGTCAAATAAACCCTTTCTTCTCCATGTTGATTTTGATTAGTGTTTTTAAAATGGCAAGAGAAATCCAACTAGAACAAGAATGTGTAAAAGATTTGAATGAGTATTTTTATAAAAAAAATAATTGGTGTTACTATGGAAATGTTGCTAATTGTCAATACTGTATGTATGGGAAAGGAAAATTAAATGCAGCATTATTTTTCAACACAGATCCTATTTTTCAAGGCAGAATTCCAAGGACTGGCAGAAATATTCTGTTAGTTTCAAATTATTATTCATTTTGAAATTAACCACTAAAGTTGAAAATGTTCTTCCACTGTGATCCAGAAATGTCATTAGTTAGTAAATAGAGACTTGATTATGTCTATACTAGTCACACATTGAAAATACATTTATTACAGTACTGTTTACAAAAGGAAAATGCTGCAAACTGAGCTAATGTAGTATCCATTCCACAAATAAAGTGAAAGTTATTCATACCATGTAATTCCTTATAGCATTGTATATAGCATAATTAGAGATTGTCATTTTGATATGAAAGCTACTAAAAGCATATCAGTGAAAGAACCCAATAAATCCTAAATCTATCAGATGATACATTTTATTATATGTATTTAGATATTCCCTGTGAAAAACAATAACTTAACAACCTATGACTATATGTTTAAACTATTTCCATAAGAAGTATATGTTGCCAAGTTAGGATACTGGTTAACTCTGAATCTAAAAAAGGAAAATGGATAAATAAATATTGAAAAGAGTTTTATAGGTTCATTGTTCATTTTTTAATTTTTACACAGGTTTTGTTTGTTGGGTGCAATCTAAACAATAAACCATGATGTAAACTAAACTACAAATAAATGAGATTTAGACAAAGTATATCTGTGCATAATTTAGTAGCAAAATCCAAAAATCATTAATTATGATACATATATAAGAAGATTTTAAATAGGATTGCCCTATAATGGGGAGACAATACCCCAAATTCCCTATTAGCTAATAAAACCCCTATCAACAGAGATGGCTTACTTCTTTTTGAGTTGTTGGTTACAGAGGATCTGCATGTTCCCAAATACTTTAGGCTATTGACCTTGCTCTCAGAACTTAATGATAAGACCTATTATTGTAGATACACAGTTCTCAAACCATAAAACTTGGAGAAATCAAGTGGTATTTGCAAACGTCACCTTTATTTCTTCAGATGAAGTGATGAGATGCTAGTCTTACCCAAGCTGTGCAACTATACCGCTTAAGCAAAGCCCAAGACATTTCTTTCTCTTTCAAATTGTTTCTAGGCCTAGAAGCCTCCAGCCTCTGTACAATCTAATCTTCCAAGCTGGGTGATTTCATCTGGCTTCTCTTGACTTCTGATCCAATTGTTCTGCCTGACCTCACACTAGTTTTGGCAACATGTTTTAATTCTGGCTACTTCTCATTCTCTGGCTTTGTCTTCACCTGTGTCTAGCTTGTTCTTTCTGCAATCTGTCTCTATAAAATGGTTTTGGTTAAATTTCTATACACAAACCACATACCCCCTTTGTCTCTCTCTTGCTGCTCTTTAGTGACTTCTTTTTCTTGTTCTTATCTGAAACATGTGTATCCTGTATCCTATCTCCTGGGGAGAGGGGGGATGTGGGATGGAGGTTTGTGAAGAAGTAACCAGGAAGTGGGGTATCATTTGAGATATAAACAAATGGAATGATACATTTTAAAAAAGGAAAAAATATCTTTAAAGTTTATCAGGCTTTAGAGCCTTTTATTCTACCTCCTACTCAGGAACTCTTGTGGTTGAATTAGGGAAAGGCTTGAAGAAGTTGAGGAGGAGGGCATCCCGATAGGAAGACCAGCAGTCTCAACTGAACCAGATCCCAGAGACACTGAACCACCAACCAGGCATCATACACAAGCTGATATGAGTCTCCCAACACATATACAGCCCAGCACTGCCTGGTCTGGCCTCTGTGAGAGAAGATGTGCTTAACTCTCGAGAGATTTGAGGTCCCAGGGAGTGGAGAGGCATGACAGGGGTGAGGTGGGGGTATGGGGTGAGTCAGGACAACTTCTTGAAGTCAGGAGGGAGGAGGAATAGGATGAGGAACTGTGGGAGGGCAGACCAGGAGTGGGGTAAGGACTGAACTGTACAAAAATAAAAATAATAAAAAACAAAACAACAAAACAAAAACAATATTACATTTTGAGACTACAATGTTGCAATGTAGGACTGAGCAAAAGATGAAAACTAGTGACCTCATTGAAATTCTAGATGAGGAATATTCCATTACTGGAATTAAAAAATGTGGTCACTGTATTTACATAGATGCCACAGTATTGAAATAAGACAATAGCATGTTCTTTAATTGTCATTATAATTTAAATCATGATACATCAAATGATTACAAATCAAGCTTTGTGAGAAGCCTTATACCTTCCTGTCTGACCAATAACTTGAGGTAGTTTTCCCAGGTCTGGCACTGAAGTTTTTGCTAGTCCACAGATCTGGAGAGCAATCTTATGGTGTATTTTTAGATAACCTTATAAAGTAATGTTCCCATAATTATATTTCCTTTATCTTTCCCTCTATATCACCCTCTCCCCATCTCCTCACTGAAATCCTTATGGTGTTTTCTCCTTTGTAATGAAATATCTGCAATATGTCTGAGCAGAAAATAAAAGGTAAAAATGTCATTATAATTTTTAAAAGAAAAACTAGAAAATACATATTTTTGCCTGCATACATATGTAAAATCTTATAGGTATACACAATAGGATATATACATATATCCTATTGTAATTAGCAAGTATTGACCAATATATAAGCAATGATAAATATAGGCTATGCAGTAGACAAAATGGTATGGAAGCATAATTTCATAATTTATAACTTTCGTATTGCTAAAAGGTGCTATACAGATTGCCAGGGGGAAGAGGCATCTGGGTCTTACCCAGAGTTGGACCTTGCATGCTATGATATTGATCTATCAGGACAAATGTTCTCACTGTCTCAACGCTGGCAAGATTGTTTATGGCAGTAGCCAATTACCCTGTCCACTGAAATTACAGCCGAGTTCACAGGAAGGAGTTCATGGCTGGTGCTGAAAACATGGCCCGATCTCAAGACTGAAGAAATCATAGGCCCGAAGAGAAACCCTATAATGCTGCTTTGCTAAATAATCAAGTGGTCAAATTACCTTCTAGTATTGATGTTTATATTTATAGATTTGTGCTTTTCTCAGTCTTGGTCAAAGAAATTTCTTGCTGCAGGGGTTGACGCAGACACTTGACTGTTCATAGTCCTAAGAATAAACTCCTGTGAGTGCTCAGTGGTAGATTAGACACCTATGTCATACCTGCTCCCCACCCCCATGCCAAGCTCAAGAATTGTCGTGGAAAGAGTGAGTGTATAAGCCAGAGGATGAGGGAGAATATTAGGAAATTCTGTCTTCTGGATATAACATAGTGATTGTATGCACGCTTTCACAGTTCTGTGGTTACAGTTTATGTAAGGCCTTCACATGGTCAATCCAATTTAAAAAATAAAAATAAAACTTCTGCATGGTATGCGAGCAGTGAAGTCCAACCTCTAATTGAGGTACTGTTGGCAATTAACAGCTGCTGGGGGAGAGGGAGCCTTTTTTTTTTTTTTGGTATGGCTATTAGTAGGTTGCCATTGGTACAGTGGCACACATTCCCACATGGTTGGTGTCAATAGGAATCATTAGGCTATTAAAAAAAAAGAAGACAAAAAGTTGGGAGGGAGTTGTGCTCATGAGGGGCTCTTGAGGAGTTGGAGAAAGTAGAGTGGATAGAATTAAGATACACTATATCCATATATGATATTTTCACAGAACAGTAAAGAAAATAAATAAAATGTGGTTATAAACCTAAAAAAACATACAAGAAAAACATATAAATAAATCGTCTGAGTATCTGAACCAGTCTCTGTATAATCTGTATAATCCGTTCACAAAAAAGACAATATAAGAAAGGAGGGGAAATGCATGCAATACAAAATGAGAAACAATGTTTGCAGCATGTGTTCCTCTAAGTGGTAATTTATAAAGCCATTAGTATAAAAAGAGTTGTGTTCAATTAGTCAGAAAAGGGCCTTGCGCTCCTCAGATGAAGATGGCTGAAGAAAAATAATAAGCAGTTTGCAAGTGGGCACAGATGGCTTCTAAGCATGAACATGTGTGCGAGCCGTCACAATTAAAGAAATGCATATCACACAGGCATGCCATGCTGATTCCCACCTTTCAGGCTGTACGTTTTCAAGTTCAGGATCTCATAGAACAAGCAGCTAGGGAGGCTTCAGCCACTTACCAGAGTAAAAATGTCTTTAAGACAGAATAGAAAAAAAATCTATTGATGTGCTAAGTGCCTCTCTCCTTAGAAACAGTTTTTGTTTTCCATATAGGCAGACATATGCAAATAAATGCAGCAAGTTCTTCCTTGAGGTGTCATTTGGAACACTCAAAGCAAAGGAACAAGCAAACACATCCAGAATGACATTCAGCGGTAAATTTTATGCAATAGAAAATAAGAAAAGTATTATGCAAAAATTTAAAGCCATGACAAAGTCCTCCCTCTATTCACTGTCTTGTGATATTCAAAATGTATGCAAAATCAAAGTGCAGAATTGTGCATTAGCAGTATATTTTTAATAATATGCATGCAAAAATATTTCTGGATGATTATATATGTCATATATATAATCTTTTAGTGGGGCTTGCCTCTAGGAATGACATGTATCTAGAATGAAATCTTACTTTCAAATTTACATATTTTCATGCTTTATGAAAAATTTAGCATGTCTTTGGATGACTTTTCAATAAACTAAGATACCTAAAATTAGACAGTTAAGCATATAAGAGATCAAGCAAATAAATCTTGCATGTTAGAATTAGTTTTGGTGAGTTAGTCTCATAAAAATTCAACTGCATACCAGAACACAAACCTTCTTCTAAGGATACTAAGGCTTTGACAATTTATTTCTATTTTGTTTTGTTTGTTCTTTCATGGGATGGTTTCTGGCAACTGAGAGAATGCACAGGTATCTTTACAGTAATAGATCAGTAACTCTTAAGCCTTAACACATGACAGAGTGAGCCAAATATCTTTGTAGTAAGTCAGAATGAATGCCTGCATGTGGCTAGGACCTACATTGTTAGTGAGTACTCATGTTATGCTCTGGTCACTTATCCAATCAACCCATCTTGAATAGCAAAAAAAAATTATCATTCAGGACAGCATAAATGAATTCTGTTCTGCAGCATGTACTCAATCTTCTTTACTTTTTCTCCATGGATAAGAATTGGTTGCAATCTCTAGTGAGAAAGCTCTCACCTTTAGCAACAATGGAGAGAGGGTTAGAGCTTTCCCAAATTGAGTTTTGACCTCTGCTTTGTCACGTGGTGAGATTGTTTGTAGCTGAATTCTTTATCTTATTTTCTTGGTTAGAAGGGCAGCACAGACTCTCCAAATCTGGATAATAACATGCAACAAGCCATCAGTCATTTAAATTGCCAAAGACACAACTGAAGAATGGAATTCATTTACAAAGAAGAAGAGAAAGAAGCAAGGGAAAACTTTTGATTAGGACCTGGAGAGGGGTGAATTTGGGTCAAGGAGTGACTTCCTTCTGTTTCTCAATGGGATATGAAAGATGAATTGTACAAAGAGGAGGTGTAGCAAAATGGCCACAAATTGCCCTGACTTATTGAGACATGCTGATATGTAGACCACAGTCTACATGGTGCATGTTTTCTGCTTCCAGTGTCAGAGGTCTCCAGCAAAAAACGAGTCCTGACTTGCTTCTTATGAGAGGCAAGTTCCATCTGTGCACAGGATTTTTAAATGCTGAAGTGGAGTGCCTCTTTTGCAAACTTATCAACGGCCTTGATGTGGGTTTGCATGAAGGAACAGTTCAGGACTGTTGAAATCTGGGGAGCTACTTTTGCCTTTATATCTTCAAGATCATGCATGGTTTCTCATCAGAAAAAGAAATATATTTTGATTGTTCAAGTAAAAATTTTAGAATGTGGACTAGCAAGTTACAAATGTGCTTCAGAACACATGTAAGTTTGGTAGAGTTGGTTGTTATAATAAGTTTCATAAGAAAATGGCAATAAAGCAAATGGCTAATAAGGGGATTTCAACGAAAATAATCATGGCAGCAAATTACTTAGAAGTCACTGAAAACTGTGCTTGTAAAGGAGACGTGTATATCTATAAGTATTCTAATGTTGTGAAATGTAGGAAATCATTTCTCTTTCTTTTCAATGTGTAATATGCCAATTTATTTATAATCTAGTGAAAAAGAAATATAAAATCTAGATATTGCTAGCAGGGCTGGGGACTAGGGTAGGAAGATGATCTCTTTAGATAAAGTAAGTAGATTTATTTGGAGTAAGGACTGGCTTGGAGGAACTCCCAAGGGCCTACCTGTGGGCACTAGAAGGGAAATACAGAATACTGCAATGTCATGTCAACTCCTGTCATAAGCTATAAAAAATAATATAAGCCACAAAGACAATAGCCATTCCAAACTAATGGTGTGCTAAATGCTGCTTTTGGAAAGGGGATGATAATTTTGCCCTGGGAGTGAAGCCAATGAACTCAATCCAACTTTATTTATGTTTTGCTGTGTTTAGAATTGTTCCTTCTGCCCCTGATGTTCCAGGGCCTCTTCGGTATTTATGAGCTTTAAATCTCTTTCTCCAAGCTGTTTGGCTTTCAGGGTCTGGCAGTCTCGGGCTCCCTTGTTCTTTCTAAAAGCTTTAAGAAGTTGCTGTTTCTGCAGTTTTGTTTGAATCAGAAAGTCTTTTCCTCTCTGCATGGAGAAAATACAGTCTGGTGCTAACAAACGGAAGATCGAATGATGACAGCAGGGCTGGGAAACAGGCAGTGGGTTAGAAGACACTCAGTGAAATTAACATGAGCTTGCTGTGGCTTGAACTACATCACCCTAAAGACATGCTGGACTCTTAAATCCTTCTTGTTGTGGAGGTGACTTGATTTGTAACAGGACTTCACTGATAGAATGAAGGTAAGACAAGGCTACCAGAGAAATTCCTTAATCTAATATGATTGGTGTCCTTCAAACACAGGGATATAGCCACTAGATGGTATATTCTTACAGTGAACACAGAGGCAGAGATAGGAATGACATAACTATGTCCGAAGGAAGACCAGTGATTGACAGCACCATCAAATTCTGGGAAACAGCAATGAAGCACCCTGTCTCCATGTTGCAAAGCAAACATGGTCCTATCAACAACTAGATTTGGGTCTTGTACCACAAAGAGTTGTGAGTGCATTAATGTATGTTGTTTCAATGACAGTTTTTCACGACTTTGTTATAGTAACTCTAGAAAATAATGTGAGGTTGATAAATATGCTAAGTAATGGTAGACCATCACCGCAGATTTGAGTCTAGTATTTGCTGGCATCTCCTCTCTCTAATTATCGCAAGCTGTGAAAATCATCACTTTTGTTTATGACCAAGGACAGTTCGGCTCAGTTAGGCTAAGAAAATATACCCAAATGGTCATGTTCACAGGCAGAAAAATTTGAGCCTGCTCTCTTTAACAACAAAGGCTGCTGCTTCAAAACACTGCTCCTGGCCACAGATAATGAAGAAAAGAAAATCGAATCCATTAATGATGATTACCGGGAGTCTATGGGGAACGACAGGTTAAAACCCTAAATGATGAAGATTTGGCTGAATGATATATGCACAGGGGCATGAGGGAGGGAAAGGAGAAAAAAAGACTGGGAGGATGCAGGATGTAGATTAGAGAATTATGGAGAGAGGATTGTAGCCTCCTTGTCACATGCTCTCAGACTTCCTCACTATTTGCCCACATGGTCTTCTCACAAGGAGTTGCTACAGTCTATGGGTCAGCTTATTTCCCTCCCTTTATCAAAGACATGGGGAATGTTTAAATCAAAGTGAAAGTAATATTTATGGTTAACTGTAACACACTTTGTTGTTAACAATAGGTTCAGATAGGAGTCTGCTGATTTTAAGGGAGTATGAGCGTTTTTTTGTATTCAAGTACTCCTTCCCACTTACTTCCTGTTTCTTCTACTTGTCCTTAGCTGTCCATGCACTTTCTCTGGCATGGTTGTTGGGTCTGACACTTATGTCCACCTGCTGTCATTTGCCTGCTGATAAAGTCCCCTATCTTGGGGTACAAGCAGGAAAATGGCTGCAGTTGTGGTTGCCTGTCTTGACATGAATTTAGAAACAGCTACTTGATGGTTAACTAGTTTTAACAAATCAAGCTGGCTTTGACCCTCTCATTGGTGCAATACGAGTGGGGACATGGAAATTTACAACAGTCACAGGGTAATGGAAATTTATCTCCCCACCCCTTTACTTTCTTTTATATGAAGTCCATGTTTTCAGTACATGCCTCAAAGTACCTAGCAAATGAAATCTAGTCCCATTCAGAAAACATAGGAGTATCCAGGGCTTCCTCTGTGCTCTTCTCTACAGGCTAGGTTTCTGGCACTGAGACTTTTGGCTGGAAAAGCTTAGACTATTTATGCCACTATAGAAGAGTACCACACACTGAATCATTTGTAAATAATTGATAGTTACATTTCACAACTTATGGCACTGAAACATTCAAGATCAGTTCTCAACTTCTCGTGAGGACTATACTTGGCTTCCAACTGACACCATGAACCCAACCCTGTATTCTTTGGAAGGAAGGGATGAGTATCCTCACATGAAAGAAAGTAGAAGGATAAAAATGCCATTTGCCCCTCCCTCTTTATTTTATTAATCTGTTAATGGGATTACCCTACCACTACCACCTATACTTTGCTCACAGGGCCTACTTCCCAACACAACTGCAATGGATATTGAGTTTCCGGTGCATGAATTCTGAAGAATACTTTCAGGCTATAGAACTATTGTTCCAGTCCTTCACCAACCTTACCGCCCGGAAATAATCTGTTACCTTGGCTCAGTTCTCAACAGTTGGCCACTCCTTTCAGACTGCACATCACAACTACTAGCCTTGGCCAGGGCTGTAATCACATCATGTTTACCCTGTGTATTTTTACCCTTTCGGATGATGCTAAACATTGATCTCCTCGCTTCATAATTTTTCTGGACAGATACAAAATGAAAATCAATGTCTTTTGTTCACAAAACAGGAATAAATCATTTTGCAGCTTCTCTATCTTTGTTTCTATCTCTATCTTTTTTTCCTTCTGTCTCTGTCTCTCCCTCTCTCTCCTTCCTTTTGCTATTAGAAATTATTTTAGTATTGGTTTCAAGTAAGAAAATCAAAATTTAAATTTTATAATAAATTTGATTGTATATCTTTATGTTGTGCTATTAAATTTTTAGATGAAAATATCACAGTATTTCATTTCTTTCATGCCTTTGGGACTATATATTGCTTATATCATACATTTCCATGTATACTGTTCTTTCTAGAATAATTAAAATACTAAATTAACAGTTTTCTTTATACTTCTTGATGGCTACAGTCTATCTCCACTGTACTTTCTGGTTTTCTCATATGCAGGGAAGGATGAACGGAAGAGGATCTGTGGGTTGCCTGTTGTTTTCTTTCCTTCTGGGCAAGCATTTTTATCATATATTTGGTTAGTGTAGAAACCTACACTAAGTTGAAGGGTATGGTAGGATTCTTGGTTATTTACATGTCTTCCAATGATGTTTATTTTTGAGGTTCACAAAACTTTCTGACTTAGAACAGGAGATGTGGTACCATGGGGCAACCCTGTTTCTCAAATGTATTTTGCATCATACTAAACTTCCTGTCTTCAGATTCACTGCAATTCTTCTCTTATTAGACAAATGATGCAGGCAAATGGAATAGGCAGAATCCGGTGAACACATACAATCCTTGCACATCCTTGAGCATGCTCTATCATCCTACTGGTCTTCACTTATAAAATGCAAAACTGAAAGTACAAACTTGAAGACTTTAGAGACTTATTTGGAGAAAATTCTTCCATGTAGGTAGGTAGCTAAACACAGGCATGCAGCTCACATACCCCTGAAGCTGTCTGTGCCTTACCTCTGTAGGTGGTCATCACTTCCAGAATCGTACTGGACAGCATAATAAATTTCTTGTATTGAATTACCTGCCACATGTTCTCCTTTGCTGCTTAGACCCTGATTAATGTAAGAAGACGTCAAATGCAGTTAGTGAGCAAATGATAGTGAGCCTTATTGAGAAGAATTTCAACAAAAGAAAGGTCTGTCGAGTAGGGAAGAAGGAAGAATGGAAGGGCATAAAAAATGAGTTGAACTGTACAAAAAAAATGCATTTCTTATATTCTTAATTCCCTGTGTAATGTTTTTTCTTTATGATAAACAGCACAACTATATAGAATATTTGTTTTCTCTGAGGAATTTACAGTTTCTCAGACATTAAGTGGCAATTTCTCTCTAATACTCTTCTCATCCCATTGATCTCAAACTCTCTACATACACTCACAGAAGTACACTGCAATTCCCAAGTCATCTTCAACACCTCATCACCTGCAGAGGCTTAAGATCGGGGAGAAGAAAAATAAAGGAAAACAATGGTCTTATCCTTAAATTATTTCTCAAATATATTCATTTACTTGCTCATATAGGTTACTGGATTACAATGATTGCTAGAATAATGATCCACTTGTATTTACACATTCAAGAAATATCGGTAGGGTTGCTGCTGTATCCCTGAGAGTGAAGCCAACTAAATCTGGACTCTACTACAGCTTTGGGCTTCTTGTATGAATAGAAGACTAAATGATTAAAAATGATAATTTATAACAAGTATGTGATGGTTATGATTATATAAAAGACAGATTTCATGTAAATACAAATGGCTGCCATTTGAGAAAGACAAGTAGAGAAAGCCTCTAATTAAGAGTTTTAAATTTTATATATTTATTTTGTCTTTTTCTGACATTCTACCCTCTGATATAGAATTCATTACTGTATTGCTTTCTAAAAGTGCCTTGGAAGACAGTACTGATGTGTCTGTTGTGACCTATGTGCAAACCTTCTAGGTGAACTCTTATCCTACATATCTTTAGCATTATAGCTATCAAACCTAGAGTTCATACTTACTGGATTACAATGATTTTTAAAAATGTGCATTAAGTTTTTGAGAGATTCATACAATGTATTTTGGATATATTAACCTCTCCTCCACCAACTCTCAATAATAAGCCTTTATACGACTCTATCGTTCCCATTTAACTTTGAGTTTTTTTCACAGTCACCCTGCATTGTATCCAGTTGTTGCCCAACTAGTCTTGGGAATGGAGGTTACCCGAGTATATGGTCAAGCTACCAGGGATAACAGCTTTAAATAAAAGTTTCCCTGTCCAAGTAGTTACCAAATGTTAATAACTCCTCAGCTAATGGTGGGTTGTCCTTCTCATCATATTATGATTTCTATGTATAAAGTAAATATATAACTTAAAAGATAGATGGTTTAACCTCTTAAAGCTGGAAGCACTTTCACAGGCTACCAACCATTATTTTGCTCCAAATATGTAGAATCCATTCAGTAATCTGGACTTCTTAGGTATTGTACAGCTATGTGTTCTGAACTGAAACATTTCTTCCTGGGGAGAGAAGGGAAGCTAAAAGGATTCTGGAAGTAAATGAAACTTACAAGGCTCAGAATGTTACAAGATTTATGAGCGATTCTAAAAGTGAAGGAAAGAAAGGACTAAGTACACAGCTGAGCTGCTTACAGGTTGTACAGGAAACTCCAAGAACGCACATTTTGTGGTCATACTCATATCAGTGTGATCTTCCCATTGATCCAGCTGCATTTGTAGTCATCTAAGCTCCTGCAAGTAATCCCAATAAAATCATTCGTTCACTAAACTAGACTTGAAGGCAAATGGTTTCTTTGGTCTGTTATTTGTGCCCTGTATGGGATGAATGGATAATCATTCACGTATTCTTCAGAAAAGTCACACACCATTAGATAGCTTACTATGATGAGCAAAATATCAGAAATGTTTGATGTAACAATTTAAGAAATTATAACTGAAATTCTGAGTCTATTGGATCCTGCAGAAATCACTCTACTTTACAGTGCCTCACTTGCCTCTAGAGATAGAACATGCCGTGATATCCAAAGATGGTAAAGGGGGCAGGGATATGTTCTGAGTCCCAGGGAGGCTTAGAAATGAACACAAGGATATAGCCACGTGGACACAAATAGAGGATCAATTCCACCTGGGTAAATTTCCAGAAGGCATTCCTTATCTGCCTATAGGAGTAAAGGAATTTCACTTTTAGACCAGAACTGAATCTGGAATCTGGTATCAATGATACCTTATCATTATCTAGGAAACATTCACAAAAATAAATAAATAAATAAATAAATAAATAGTAACAATGACAGCAAAATTTAAAAGTTCAAACAAACCTAAAATCAGGTAAGTCAGGAAATTGTTCATCAAGTAAAGTTGATATTATTTTGAGCTCAATGTGTCAGAATCTTTAATAAGTTAATGTTTACTGTATCTCAAAAAAGAAGATAATATACACCATATCTAAATATTTGTGTGGTTGTACCTCTCAAAACAGAAAAGTTTCTTAGGAAATATTTGTGTAAATATTTGACTGATCGATATCACGCAGTCTTAATATTGAGATTACTGTCTGAATTGATAATTAGTATTTCATATCAGTTCTCAAATGTCACACTCCTGCTGTTATCAGGATTAGCCTGACTTTGTCCTTCATATACAAAACATGTGGTAAGGCTGCCTTCAAACTTAAAAGAGTTTAGCTAAAACATGGAAAGCTGAGCTGCTCAATGAAGTGAGAAATTGGTTCCAGGTGGGTGGAGAGATGGCACAGTTCTAAAATTTGAAGGAGCTGCTATAACATTTGTTGAAGCTGAAAGTTGCCAAGCATAATATTTAAAGTTATTTTTAGCCAACAATTTGTCCAGAGGCATGATGGATAATTTTGTCAATTGGCAGGATCTAAAATAACTTAAGAGACAAACTTCTAAGGGTGTATTTGAGGGGGAATTCTCAATTGGGTTGAGGTGGGAAGACTAGCTCTAACTGCACATGATACCATTGTGTTGGTTGGGAAAACAGACAGAGTACAATGGAGAAAACAAGATGAGCCCAAGAACTCATCTTTTTCTGCTTTCTGACTGTGGATCCAACATGGTCAATCTCCTCATGCTTCTGTTATCATGGCTTCCTCATGATGATAAACTCTGACAACTATCGGACAACATAAATCCTCTTCTCTTTAAGTTGCTTGTTGTTATGTATTCTTTTACTTTCTTTTTTTTAATATATAATTTTTTTTCAAATTGTAATTTATACTCATTCACACAGGGGTTATAAACACAAAAAGGCAGGACGTGGGGAAGGGAATGACACTGGAGGGTGGGTGTTCAGGGGAAATACAGATATCTTTCAGAACTGGGTATCGGCTGGGTGAAGGTTCAGGGGACAAGTCACTATGACTCTGCCTATGACTCGCTTGTCCTTATCTAAGTTGGTATTGTCTGCCAAGGATACCTATTTACAAGGTCTATGACTACTCAGACTTGTAAATTTCCACAAAAGGTGCCTGTTTACAATAGCTTATAGCCATCTGTTTCAATGTTTTTCCACTGAGACCCAAGACTTGGTGTTAGTATACATGTGTGACAGGCCTATTGCTGATTTTAGGCCTATGGCTGATTTTAGGCCTTCAGTGTGTAAGCAGGGATGCCCCTGACATCTCCTCCCTTCTCTAAGTATAGACGGGCTGTGGCAAATCTAATCTTGCAAAGGCGGGGACAGAGGCCTGACCTCCAGTAATTAAAGGGGACCTTGTAATGGCTCTGGTCCCCCTGTCGTTGTCCAGTGAGGCTTGAGGGTCGTACCCATCCCAATGTCTTTTTCCTGGAGAGGGGATACTTTTGACATCAACCCCTATGCAGTCAGGCTAGTTGTTATGTATTCTTGTCATGTCAGAGACAAAAGTAATTTAAAGAAAGGGATCATGGGCACATGTATTTTCTCAATGTCTCTGAAGGATGATTGACAACCAATGCTATTAGTTCCCTTTTTACTTAACAACATGCATCTCACTAATAACTATACATCCTTATTAAAGATGGAATTACTATTACTGGCTTATATCACCATAAATGGATTATTTTAGTTTTCAGTATTTTGTCAATGTTATTATTTTTGTCACCCACCACACATTTTCCATGAAAACATCTTCTTCAGTGTTCATGACAGCCCATCTTCTTTAAGTGGAATCATTCTTGGATTTTCTTTCCTGAGTAGCACATAGATCAAAAGTCTGAGTGCTGGTAGTTTATTTGGAAAATTTATTCCAGAAAATGGTAAAGGGTGTAAGGAAAGAGATGTAGAAAGGAAGTACTATAAACAGTTTACTACAAAGCTAGTTTCTACAGCAGACAAATAGAATCTTTCTGGGAAATCAGAATGTACTTTATAAGCATCCATCTGAACCGAGAAGATGAGGGTGCTATTCATGAATTGGATACCCAAAGTCCTTCACTCTATACTTATCCTGGCTTCATCTCAACTCAAGCCCGAAATCTCTCGCAGCTTTGGTGAAAGCTTTGGTAAGGCATAGCAGATGTGGACCTTGTTTCCAAGAGTGGATCCCAAATCACTTCTAAAATTGATTGGATATTAAACTGTAGAATTATAGTATACATTTAAAAATAGTGTGTGTCAATGACAACCAATAAAAGGTAATCAAACTTTTCAACAGGGAGTACTTTTGTAAAGCTTAAGAAAATGAAATGTATGATTTGGGGGACTACAATCCATTTGTGAGTATGTGGGATATACAGCACTAGAGACAGGAGTCTGAACAACAAGAGAGAGAAACTGGTCCCTCGGGTATCGCAGCCTAAAGTCAGTTATGACAGCCTGAAATTAACAAGCTAATGCATTCCTTGTGTATTAAGACAATAATTTAAGTGAGATCTTCAATTGAGAATCCTAGATTTAATGTTATTTAGAATGTCAACAGAGACCAGAAACCAGCAGCATATGTATCATGTGAGGGTTTGCTCTAGAATCTTGATGGCATATAGTATAACAAACCTTCCTAGGGATTCTTACAGGAATTACATTTTAGAACCATAAGCCTGTTGGTACTAATGTCTCCTAGAAGTCAACACCACTGCACAAATGAATTTAAAAAAAAAAGCATTAACTTCCAAAACAAAAATAAGGTAGCAAAAGAAAATTTAAACGTAGTATACTGTTTCAAGTAATGATCTCTCATGACATACACAACCTCATCGATCATAAAAACATCAAGAATTGTGGGGTGACCTTGAGGGCACTGTAGAAGCAACTTGTATTTATTTTTCATTTTTCATTATTATAACTTTAGATATATCTGCACAGTTCTGCCTCATTACAATGATTGAAGCTTGAATATGAAGACAAGAGCTCTAAATTGTACTTCTTTGGCTTTTATGTATTGTGACCCAAAGTAGATACCAGAATAATTATAGTGGATATATGCATCATTTCTTTTCTCTTGTGGTAAGAATGTTTGATAAAATTTCATTTAGGTCTATTTAGTTCTTTTGATCTGTTCATGTTGCTAAATATAATCACTTATAGACATTAAATAGTTGAAAAAAATCACTATTTTCTATTGTCAGACTTAATAGAGAAAAAACATAAATTGAAAAATATTTACCTCTAAACTAACAGCAGGAAAACAAAACTTGGCTTCTTAGTCAAGTTTATGGATGTATTAAATCTCATTAATTTGATAATTGGGTAAAGACCATTGTTCAGTAAAGAAAACAATTATGAACTTTTAAAAGTAGAGATTTATTACTCCTCTGTACAAATCATAACTCAGTTAGAAATGGTTTATTAACAGAAGTCAAGTAGAAACCCTTTAATTCTCAATTGATAATTAAACATTTCATCCACCTGGGGAGCAGCATGGGCACTATCAAGCTCAAGAAAATAGTTGATTTCATGAAATTATTTACGTAACACTTCTCTGAAATTTGCAGAAAAACATCTTTGTGGATTTAGAAATACATCCTAATTCCCAGAGGAATCATATTATCCTGACATTTTAAATTAATTGCTTAGATTCTCAGAGAATCTTTTCTATAATCATTGTATTGTAAAAGGCTATCAGTTCTCAGGTGGTCAAAACAGAATGTCAAAAGCTAACAAGCCCCCTTTCCCCTTCCTTTTACAATATATTTCCCAGAATTCCTAGTAGTTGGGCAAATTCATGTGATATCAACTACAAAATGAGTTGTAAGTGACTCTGAAAACATCTTCTACATGATCCAGGTCTTCTATGTGCTTTGAGTATGGATGAAAACCCTACACTGAGAGGATGAATCACTCTTCTAGTGAGCTTTTGATTGTATAAATAAAGTTCTATTAAAACATAGCTGTGCCCATTATTTAGTGACATTTGCATAGCAGTGAACATCCTTTCAATAGAGACGCTATGACTAAGAATCATGAATATAAATATATTTCTGGCTTCATCTTCTAAAACATCTCCGCTGCATGCTAGTGGTTAAAACTATTAGATGGCAATAGCCTGACCCTATATGACTGATGAACTATTTTCCTCTTCACTGATTAGATGGTAACATATAAAAGAAATAAGTTTCAGTATATTTAATATCAGGGCATGAGTTCAGAAGCAGATGCAAGCTTTTGTTTTAGCACTTGGACTGTCCAAGTAATATATATCCAAATAATATATCATACCACTATCAAGACACACACACATACACACACACAAACACACACCCAGTTCTAATGATGATAGTGCAGTAAAAGTGGCCCCTAGGTTTTTTGAAGCTCTTACACACTATGGTGCTGGTGTAGAATCCATAGACCTATATTCAAGTTTAGTTTATAGATAATCAAAATGCAACAGTATGCTGGACATTTGCATTGATACTAACTCTACAGGGTCTATATTTGTACCACCAGAAAATTAGAAGACTTATTTAAGTAGAAAGGATTTCACATAGAGACTTGTTAAACTTATACTCAATCCTTGGCTACCATCACATTGAATCAGAAACCTTCACAGTGTAATCTGATGATTAACACTAAAATAGTAAGTTTTTATGAAGTAATGTTTCCTATGTTTGGAAATGCCTCAACTACAAATTTGGGTCTAGAAGAACTCACCCTTTATAAAATGGAGATTCACATTATTGTCTCATCATCTGTTACAAAGGCTGTATTTTTTCCCAAGTCTTTTATTTTTCAATTCCCATGGATTCAATTTGCCCCAAGAGCTCTGAAATGCTTAGACTTTATTTTATTATCCTTCCTGTAATACACATCTTTCTTGTATTTTGCTGGTCGTATAACTCTTTTTGGAACGGATCCTAACATCTCTAATGTTACATTTGGAGACTTGGGAAGCAGGCTAGCCATTCTCTCTACATTAATAGGCAGAAAAGTTCTGTCCTCAGGGTAGCTTTCTGATTGCTGACTATAATAACTAGTGTCACTTACACAATAAAAAGTTTTATGTGAATTTCTTTATTGTCTCCTCCTGGAAAATTATAGCCGTTGCTCATCCAGCAGATGTGAGAGGCCGCAGGCTGGATGCATCTGTTTTCTCTTTACATGGTCACTCTTGGCCCCTCCTTTAGCAGACAGGCAAATTTCCCTACTCATCATTGAGATGAATTATATAGTATACACAAGTTTTGCAAACACATTCATGGTTCTCGTTGCTTTTGTCTAACTTGACCTCTGTTCATAAATTGTAGCTTGGAGCTGTAAAGGTTACCCTTTCCTGATGTCTTAAAGGCTGGAGTTAGTAAGGATTTCAATGTAAATAGTTTATGTGAGAGGCAAACATATTGATATGGTTATGGGAATGTGAAGCAGGGAAAAAAATACAGCAGCCAGAAAAATATATTTCACCAATGGCAGGCGACTGTGTTCCCCTCTCAATGTGGATATCTCAAAGCTCAATGTAGAATATGCCTCTGAATTATTGTACTAACAATACAAAAAAATCATTCCCATCAGTACCAGTTGGAGGTATGCTTGCTGGTGATAGGAGATGGAAATTTAGGCTGTTACAAGAGTTTACAAAGTGAATGTCTTAGTCCAGGGGAAGTCTTCAGGCAGTGAAACACAGGTGCCGGCTTTGAAAGCTAAGTTCCTGTACAAAGGCATGAAGGGCACAGATAGCATCTGTTTCACTGAGCAGAGAAATCAGTCACCTCGGGACTGTTCCTCAGGTCTGAATTAATAGGCATGGTTTAGATAAATCTGTCCCCTGTGACACCCTTGGTCCTTTCATGTATCCTTCATTCAGTTTTGGCCTCAGAGGTGAAGAGGAAATATTGATGTCTAAATAACGCAGCTTCAGAGATATTTGGAAGGACTCCTTCCTGTGTTCCACCATCTTTTCTTTTCAGGGCCCTTACACATAAAGCCCCAAGGTTAATCAGAAATCTAATTACCTAAAATTATTTCTCCAGTTAAATAATCAGTCCCCTTGGAGCAGTAAATGAAGCAAAGACACCAATGTACCTGTGGTGTGAGTAAACCCTTATGCTTATGGAAAGGTAATTAGAAGGGTATGACAAGACTGTTTTGATTTATATACAGTCAGTCTTTCAAAAATTCCTGTGTGGAAGCATGGTCCCAAATGCAATACTACTGAAATTTTGAGTGTGCTGCCCAATGTGCAGGCAGTACAACAAGTTGGACTGCCATTTTCAGGTACCTTCCATGAGATGTCACCATACTAGAATAAGCATTTGGTGTTCAACTGTTATTGAGTTATTTCTGCTCCTTTAGGTTACCTTGTACCCATTCTCCTGTAAATAACCCCAATAAAACTCATCAGTTCACTGTATTGAATTTTGGTCGTGTCCTTTACTTTATTCTTCCTTTGGTTTGTTAACTGGGATGAGTAGATTTTATTCAGGTCTCCTCAGGAATTGTGTTATAAAACAAAGGGCAAAGTATACTTTGTTAGCCATTGAGATAGGCGGGATGTTCTGGAGGTATTCTTACTTTGTTCTTTCATTGGAAAGAATATCAACATTGTTATGAGTAAACTTAAAAATTTTAAGTTTCTTTGCAGACATCTATCTGGAAATGTATGGCCTTCTTAATAAAGACTCCTGTTTCATATATTTTCACCTTCAGGTAGGTAGTATATATAATGTCTGGGCATCCTCCTGTCATGGAGACTGACTTAGTTCTGTTGAGGTCTGAAGATTCATAACAATGATCTATTATTAAGTTGCTGGAGACTGCTCAAACTTTTCAGAACTTCTTTCATCACTCAGACCCCAACAGTAACAGCAGTTTAAGCTAATCTGAAAGCACCAGGACCTGTACAGGGAGTGGAGAAAGAGATGAAAGAGGGAAGGAAGGAGTAAAGGGAAGGGAGGAAGGGAAGGGAGGGAGGCAGGGAGGGAGAAGGAACAGAGGGAAGGGAGGAAGGAGGGAGGAATGAAGGAAAGAAGGAAGGTTAAGCAAGCGTAAGAGGCTCATAGGCAAAGTGTAGCTAGAGGTATCTTTAGACTTCTTTTAGTGAAATCCAGTTCAGATAAACAGGAGCCCTTTGTAAACACACACACACACACACACACACACACACACACACACACACACACTGCAGAAGCTACCCATATACCTATGCTACACATCATTCTCCCCTGTCTTAGATATTTTTATGTGGTTGAACTATGTACAGAAGCAGAAGACTGGGGAGATGGCTTCACTGGTAACATGTTTGCCTTGAAAGCACCATGGCATGATCCTGAGCACCAGCATTCAGGTAAAACGTTAGGCTAGACTTTCTCGGATTAGCCAAGCCTTCCCAAGGAGACAAGGACCAGTTGGGCTGGGTAGAAGACTGTCAAAAAACTGCCTCCTGAAACTAGTCAATTTCAGGGACTTTCTAAAGTTACTGAGTTGTTTACTTCCCAAACTTAAACAGCTTCCCAATAGAATGGAGTGCTTCAGCTCGTCTTAAAATATCCCATGTGATCACAAGCTTACCTGCAGAATGAATTTTTTATCTCATATTAAATGGCTGCACATCTTCCATATACCGAAATCAACATTGCCATGAGCTCATGGTGGTTACCCTTCACTACATACTGTAATTACCTGTTGAGATACAGGAACACCATCACCTTAATCCAACTGGGGGTTTATTTACATTATTGATCTTGGAGAACCCTGGTAAACTTCAATCTACCTTTTGAGTTCTGCTAAACAGGTTGATCTAAGAACCAACATATTGGAGAAAGGGCAGAAAGTTCTGTGCCTTTGCTTAATATTAATTTTATTTTTAAAGTTTATAACTCTCCCCCAATGCTCACCAATCACTACCTACTTTTTCTCTGCATAGAATCATTTCATGCATTTTGGGGATCTGAAAAAGGAAGTAAATTTAAATGCTACCTCCCTGATTCCCTGTAATAGTCAACCACAAGCTTTGGAAGCTCATTCTTCTAAAAGCCTCTGCAAAGAAATCCCCTCTTATCATCCTCAACTTTGTCACCTGGATATAAGCTATGATTGCTCACCTGTCTTTGTGCACAAGTCTTCTGGCTCACCTTTCTACTTCTGTTATTCTCTCTTGTCATGTTTCAGGGAGCAATGAGGCGAGCTTCAAAACTCCTAATGGAGTGCGCCCTTCTCTGCTCAAGACCCTCTCACTATTACTCAGCTTGCTGTGACTAAAAGCCTGTCTCTTATATTATCCTTCGATTTCTGGTCTAGCCACCAAAGATAAAAGTGTTCTTCTATGGAAAGTCTGCCTTAGTTTAAAAAAAATAAAAGTAAGAATAGTAAAGTTACACCCAATTTAAAAGGAATTGTGGGATTCCTCAGAAACTGTGATAGGTAGAGGTCATCATGACATCTCCCAGGAGATGTTGCATCCATCATCTTCCAAGTTCAGTAAAGATAACCTTTAGGGAAGATAGCGACATCCCTAATTCCCACTGACATTGATGTTCACCAGCTTTGTACGTCTGTAAGAAAAAGATGCGGCAGCCCTGACAAATTCCATCACCTCAGCAGAAAGAGGAGAAGCCTGTGAAAGAAGTAACTGAGGGATAAGACCTAAAGGGTTCGATTTGAGTTTTTCAGAGTTTTTGGTTTTTCTAATGACTTGATATTCTGATTCTAGATTCTGCCTTTGTTAATAAAAAATACAATCAGCAGATAACTTATAGGAAAATAAGAGTGAGAGTGAAAGAAAGAAAGAGTGAGGAGATAATAATAGAGATAAGGAGAAGAATTGGGGGAAAAAGGAAGGAAGATTTAACTTACCTTCCAGAGTGGTAGTCAGAATGAAGGGTAGCTGGATAAGATCAAACGGTGACATCTATGTATTCAAATTAATAGATAATCTGTTTTTCTTTGAGAATAGGTTTCTTATAATTTTTGTTGTGAGTCTAACCTTTAACAGATGAGCCATCTCTTCAGCCCTAGAATACATATTTCTAAAGATAATTGCCATATGTAGATAGCTACATGGCTTCAAGAAATCCTCTCTGAGTATGCAAAAAGCTTTGAAGGATGAAAGTCTCACTTCAGTAAATTGACACCAATCAAAAGTGCAAAGCATGCTGATTAACCTGACATCTGGTATATAGAAACCAGCTGTGTGGGGGATTTACTGCCATTGTGCATGTTTGTAACTGATGCAAGCCAAGGAATCACCATTTTCTAGAGTTGGTATGGAGATAATATTTTTTTAACCTCATATGCCTTGCACTGCTATGACAGCAGTGATTTTTTGAAACCAGAATAGCTTTTAAAATTTGTCATCATAACTCTTAGAAATAATGCTTCAGACATGCTGTGAATATGGCAACCAACACTTCTAGTCCCATATCAACCAACTCTCAGGCCCGCCTGTGTTATTTCTGAACCTCAACACGAGGCCAGCACACTCAAGTGTTTGGCATCTAGTTGGTCCAGCATTGTACATTTGAGACATATTTCCCCGGCTTCCTAAATGTTTCTGCTATTCTGCCACCAAAACTTAGTTTCTTTTCTAATTCACAGCTAAGCTCAGATAATGCTCATTGTCATCAGATTACATATTTCTACAAAAAAAATGAGGTTGATTAATTGTAAATCTAGGGGGAAATAAATAAGGTTAAATCAAAATTCCCAAGTCAAGAGATAGGCTGAGAAAACGACACTATAGTCATTTGGTAAGAATATAAAAATATTTGCTATAGACAATAGAGAGCTCACAATTATAAACATGGGTAAAACACTAAACTACCAAGCTAAGTAACCATATTAAAAGCTAGAAGGGAAAGTGACCATGTGATCCATAACAGCAGACCTTCTAGTATGATATCTGGCTTTTTTTTTAAATCAACTAAAAGTCAGAAGGGCAGGGACAGATGTTCAACAAACTATAAGAGACCACCCATGACTGTTGAGACTACTATATCCAGAAAAATGTTCTCTTAGATGAGAAATCTAAGCAGAAACTGTCTACAACTATCCATCTTAACAGAAGGTGCTACAAGGAAAACTTTGATCCAAAGAGGTTATCAACACCCAAGAAAACTCAAGAAATAAATAATCTCAGGCCACCCAATCCAAGGAAGATCCTCATGAAATAGAAAGATATAATTAAAATCTCTCAACAGGAGGAGCAGGGCAGAGCAAGATAGTATTTGTATAGAATTCTACAAGTCTTTCAGAGAATTAATGCCAATACCCCTCAAATTATTTCACAAAACAGGAACAGAAGGAACAGTACCCATATCTTTTTATAAGGCCATTATTACCATGATGCTTCAGTCATATAAAAAGTCAACAAAGAAAGATAATTTTAGACAAGTTTCCCTTCTGAAAATAGATTAAAATTTCTCAATAAAATCCTTGCAAACCGAATCCAAGAGCAGATCAAAAAGATCATCGAAGATCAAGTAGGATTCATACCAGATATATAAGGATTGGTCAACATATATAAATTCATAAATGCAATCCACAATATAAACAGTCTGAAAGACAATAGAACCATATATTCATCTTATAGATGCAGAAAGTCTTTGGACAAAATCCAAAAGCCCTTAATAATAAAGTCTGGAAGAGGCTTTGGACACAAAGGTCATACCTCAACATAATAAAGATGAGGGAATAGGAAAGTAAGGGGGATACAGAGAGGGAGAGGTAAAACTAATGGCCATGTGAAGAGTTATATGGAAGCCTACTACAGTAAAAGTTTCCTGAAATGTATACACATCTGAAAGAAATCTAAATGGATTATCAAATAATAGCAGAGACAAAGCCCCAACTAGGCATCTCTTGTTATGAAATATATAACCTCTAGTTTCAGGAATGAGTTCAATCTAATTGAAATATTTGCCATATGAGCCATACGGTGACCCCACAACAACTCAGGCTATTCTCAAACCTGTTGTTTCCCCTCTACAAACTCATGGTAGCAGCCTATTGCTGAAGACAGCAATTATACATGTCATTGAACATGAAGAACTCAAAATGGTGGCTACCTACAGTCTATATCCTGTATACTGACTTACTAGTATTTATGGTCTTAGAAGGTACTCTGAATGCTACCAAATGGAGAAACATAAAAACTGACCCAGATACAAATCCTTTGATCTACAATGGCTAATGGTCTACAAGATTCGGTAGAGCTATAGTGTCAAAAAGCTTCTGAGAGTAACCAACTAACATCTGATTGTATCTGAGGTCCAGTCAGTCAGATAGAACCCATCCCTGGCACTGCTTTCTTGACCAGGAACCTGAGACTACCTAGGCTAGAAACCTAGGAGAAAACTACATACTGTGTATGGAAGAAATACAGCAATAAAATGACTTCTAGTAGTATCCTACTGTATTCATATATTAGAATCCTGTTCAGTCAACATCAGAGGAGCTTTTTCCTGTAGAAGGGAATAAAACCCACAACTAGACAATGGCCAAAATGTGAGAGAGAGACCATGGAATATTCAATCCCAAATGAAATGTCTCCAATAACCCCCCACACACACTCCAAGGACTTAAGTAACCATGAAGAAAAGGAGGAAGAATTATTGTAAGAGCCAGAGGTGACAGAGGACATCAAGTTGTTCTATATATAACTGGGTTGATTCACAAGCTAAGGCTACACAGCTCTGAGCCAGATGAGGTCCTAGCTCTGAGTGGAGAAGTGGACACAAGACTCCATCCCTAACTAAGAAGCTATCTCTAATTGATACACACTTGCAAAAGAAGTATTAGTCTCCTCCAACAGTCTCACAGAATATATAAATCTTAGGTGCAGGCCCTGTGTGGAGCAATGGATGGTAGACACAAAATAAATGGAATGTAATTTTTTGAAGGTTCTTTGTTACAAAATGCTGTATTCATTCATTCATTCATTCATTCATTCATTCATTCATTCATTTTACATCCTGACTGTAGTTTACCTTTCCTCCTCTCCTCCCAGTCTTTGCTCCCTCCTCCATTCCATCTACTCCTCCTTTTTTTCTCTTCTGAAAAGAGCAGTCTTCCCATGGATATACATAACCCAAGCATAACAAATTGCAGTAAGATTAGGCACCTCCTCTCCTACTAAGGCCAGAGGAGGAAACCCAGTAGGAGGAAAGGCTCCTAAGACAGGCACCTGATGACTTTATGGCTTTATGGGACTTATTTGAGTACAAAGGTTATATGTATTTTGTGCAGTTTTTCTTTCTCTCTTTTCTTGTTTTTTTTCTTTTTTTATCCAAGCTTGTTTTATTTTATCTAATTTTATTTTGTTATTATTTTTTACACACCTGCTTGTTTGTTAAAGAGAGAGAAAGAGTGTAGATTTGGGTGAGAGGAGAGGTGGGAAGGATCAGGGAAGATTTTGGATAGGACACACTGAAATCAGAATATATTTATGGTAAATATCTCTTTTCAATAAAGAAAATCAAGAATGGTTCTCATGTTATATCAATAGCATTCTCATTACAGCAATAACATTTGCATTACATTAATGGTGCATCCCATCATCTTTTTATCATTGTCCAAACTGATCTGGATATCCTACCCAAACTGATTTTGTCAGATTCCTCCTCAGCAGATTAGCGATATTTTTCCTTTTCCATATTGTACTCTGTAGGAGTAAGTTGATAAACATCGTCTTAATGCTTAGAACACAGGGATTCATACTGGCTATAGAGAAGCTACAAAATTATGCAGAATCCAGTATGGAAGAATTGCCACTTTTTTTTTGTTCCCATTTGTCTCATCAAGCTGTTGTATTATTGTAGGCTTATAAACTTTACACTAGGGGTTATAATCTGGCATTAAATTACTTTCTTTTTATTTCAAATTGCTTCATTTTGCAGACCCTTTTTAGTTGTCCCCTGTCTCATGTTCCTATGGTTATATGGTTTCATTTGTGTATTTTTCAGCACTTGTTTTTTTTTTTTTTTTCAGATTTCTCTCTCTCTCTCTCTCTCTCTCTGTGTGTGTGTGTGTGTGTGTGTGTGTGTGTGAGAGAGAGAGAGAGAGAGAGAGAGAGAGAGAGAGAGAGAGAGAGAGATAGAGAGAGTTTATGTGTGTACACAATTACGGGTGCTTGTAGAGGACATATGAGGGTGAAAGTTCCCCTAGAACTCAAGCATCAGGTAGCTATGGGCTACCTGAAATGCATTCTTGGATGGTGATTTCAGGTCCTTGTAAAGAGGAGTACTGTTAACTGCTGAGCCATCTTTTCAGCCCCAGATTATAGGTTTTTAATACTAAAATATAATCTTGGTTCCTGCCTTAGATATCTTGTCCCACATTATCACCTGTAATTTCCTTATGGGCTGCAAAGGGAAGACCTACTAGACTGTGGTCTGCATCGTCTCGTCTACTGGGGTCTAGGACAGAACGTAAAGACACAAAGGAATCCCTGTTCATCCTGCTGTCCCACGGAGAGATGATAAATCTAGTAAGGACAAGAAGAACCTAAGCAGCTGAAGGCATAATGCATGACTTCCTTTGATTCTGCAGTTTATGCTCGTGGGTAACACTGTTTGCTTGAATATGGACTGGACAGAATGTAGCAAACTTGTTGCAGCATTTCTTCCAAGATTGTTACAGAATTGGGCTTTGGTTTCTGGTTTAGTTTTTGTTTTTGTTTCCCCCTCTTAACCTTTACTGTGGAAGAAGCATTTTTTGTGTTGTGAGTCTTACAACTGACAAGGAACTGATATTTCCAAGCAAATTCCAGGAAGCACTGGGAATTGTGGTTTCTCCTTCAGATCCACGTTGATGCCGCTGTAACCTCAGCTAGTATATAAAGTGTATTAAGAGCCAGAGGACCCTGAGAAGCTATACTGGATTTCTGAGCTATAGAAACTATGACATGGTAAAAGTGTATTGTTTTAAGTTGTTATGTCTAGAGATGATCTGTTATCCAACCAGAGATAGTGGATGTATCACATGGAAACACTATCATATAAAACTGAGCACTAAGTACATGTTCATTATGTTAAGCAGGTAGCTTGGGACAATGTTTTGCAGTATTGTGCAGCACTAGACAACTGATCCAAATGCAATTCACACTTAGTCATTTGAAAGAGCAAAGAGGACAGTGCAAAGAGAACTGTGAAGTGAACAGTGCGCATATTCTTGTCTTTCAGGCTGAGGCATAAGGGAAATATTTAATCTTTATGGTTCAATTTTGAAATCAAATTTAGAAAGTTTAAAAGTCTCATCTTGCAACTAGAGATAGAAAGCCATGCAAGTCACACAGAGAAACAATTAAATATAACAGAGAAGGCCATATGTATTATAATCCATATATATATTATTTAATTATTAATTTATTATTTAATATATAATATAATTGTTATATATTATATATGTTGTGTATATTTAATATATAATATAATTGTTATATTATATATTAAGTATATATATGAAATCTCTGGTTTGAGAACACTTTATGGCATACACAAATACACACACACACACACACACACACACACACATACACACACACACTCAGTTTCTCCAGACAATTCTGTTCCAGATAATCATGGTGATATCAGGATATAATTCTAAAACTAATAGTATCTGCATTCTGTACCAACCTTCAGTCCCAAAGGACATCTCCAGTTTGACACTGCCAAGGAATGCAAGAATTCAGTCAGCAGTGATAGAAGTATTTCCCAATTTATCTTGTAAAGTGGCTGTTCTGAACTGAGAACTTCCTCTTGAGCATTGTAAGATAAAGGTGCCTTGTGGCTGAGTTTGGTGCGCAGAGTATCAGGGGATGGCATACGTTACTTACTGTGACATTTGCCTCCCTGGCCCACATCATCCTAAGATACTGTATTCTTAAAACAAACTCTCAGCCTGAGCGACAGCAGTGGGAAGATGATTTCACTAAGGCGTGGTGTTCCCTTTGTGCATATTTGTGATTTCTGTTTTCCCTTCGACAACTAATTGGGTGGAAGCCAGAGACAATGGGGACTTCTGGCTAGATGGGGGCTTCTATTGAATTGCAGTCACTTCCCTGGAAAGCAGTGTGAATTCACTTTTGGAGAATGTAATTTTTTTTCATTGCTTCTACCATAGTAGAAACATAGTAGCATTAGGTGTAAAACAAAGTTCTTATTCAGAAAATGGGAGATAAATCAAGTATACATTTAATGATAGGATATAATTATATGTAGTGAATATATATATATATATATATATATATATATATATATATATATCTTGTTGACATTTTGTTAATCTTAATCTATGGCTGCTTTAGAGAGTAAACTGTGTTGATGTGATAATTGGGATAAAGTTCCTATAAACTGAGATCAATATAAACAGGCAGAGAGAGCTTAGAATGAAGTAATGTTTGAAAGAATATAAGAGGAAATAAAAAGTATTTGCTGGGTGACTTCATGATATCTAGTCTTTTAAAGTCATATTATTGAATTCTAATAACAACACCTAAAAATAGGAATCAGTGGAATCTTTATTTTATTCCCGAGGGAAGATCAACAAAACAGTTGCAAGGAGTGACAAAGTCTTTCTAACTGTTCATTAGTATTAACTTACTAAGCAATGCCAGGGGTTTTTAAATAGGTAAAACAGGAGAACTCAAAGGGATGGGAGCTGTGAGGAAGTGTTGCTTCAAGGGCTGTGGAAAGGGAGTGATATTTATTCTACACTCCATGGTTAAACGGAATTTTAAAGGAGTATTGTTCTGTGAGAGAACAACTTTAGGTTCTGTGTGCTAAGTACTGGACCCTTGCAGTCCATTCCCAGCAAAGAATGTCAGGGTTTCATATTTGAGATAAAGTGAAAGAAATAAGCAAATGGAACATACCTGTGGAAGACAGGAGCAGCTGAGGCTATTCTCAGTCACATAATGAATTTAAGGAGAGTCTGGGCTACAGGAAACAGTGCCTCAAGTGACTAAACAGGCAAAATAGAAACTCTGGGGGAAAACAATGGAACTAATATTCCCACTTTGCTCTTTTTGAATGATACTATGAACATTTTCAGCCTCTCTGGGCCTTGATTTATCTATGTTTCAAATAGAATGAATGATACCTCTATTTTTAGGGTTATTGTAAGATTAAAGATGATAGAGGTTTGTATATTAATGTCTTTCTTTTTCAGGATGACAAAATGCCTGAGACAAAAAAATTCAAAGAAGGTCTATTTAGGATTGGAGTTTCAGAATGGAGAAGGCATGAGAGGGCAGCATGGTATTGAGAGTGACTGGTAGAATCTGCTAACATCACAGAAGTAGAGAGATGGGGATGCGGTCTGTTCTAGAGTTCTCCTCTTTCTCCCAGCTCTGGTCCCTACCCATGAGATGAAAACATCTACCTTCTAGGTATAGATTTCTCTCTTAATCAATATTCCTTGGAAATAACTTTACAAATTTTTCATAGATGTGCTATAAATTCCTGCATAATTGTAAATCTAGTTACACCAACAATGAAAAGTAATCGTCAGAATCTACAGAGCAAGTGCCTCATAATAAAAGACAATTAATTCCTTTGGTTATTTTCTGAAGCTACCCTATAAACAATGCAGCAATAAGCCCTGCAGTCAGGCAGGGTAAAGAGTCTAAACACACAAGACAGTGGAAAGGCAACCTTACTGTGAATTTGTGTCTTACAAAAGTTAAAAGGAGTTACATGTTAAAAGATACTGCAGGTAACAGAGCAGATGCCATTAGAATGGATTATAGAGAACAGTCCTGCCCCAAGAGTGATTTACTCTTTATAGCAGCCACTGTGGCTAATGTAATAATACTACCTTGAAGCCCTCCTGCTTTTTGAGACTGCTCTCTTACCTTGTTCAGTTTGCCTAGGTGGTTGTTGTATATGCTTTGAATCTCAATTTAGATTTCTTCCACTAGAGCTACCTCCGTTCGTCTATAGATGCTAGCAGTTTATAGTCCCTTATCTGAACACTGATATTTCTAGATCTGCTCATTTTGCTCTGCATATTCCTGGTTTACTCTGTAACTGCTCATTTGCATATGTTATCACTACTGTAAGATCTAGGTAATCTGAACTCTTAAAAGTATTACTTACTAAAAGATAACTGCTGAAAACAAATTTTCATTTAAATTATAACAGGAAGTAATACTATAATAGTAGAATAAATGCAGATACATTTTTCTCTCCCCCCCTCCATTTTTGATCATTTTGTTTAAATTTTCATTTGAATTATAAAAAAAAAACTCCACCAAGAGATGGCTGATGAGTGAGATCCTATATTGAAAATAGAAACAATTTCAGTTTGGCTTAGTATTTAGAAATCAAAGTTGTTTTATGAACTAATAGGGTGGTGTTTGTTTTGACAGTTCCTGATGATGATCGCATGTGGTCCCACACTAATGAGCTGTCTTACACAAATACCATCAAGCTCAGTTTATTTCAGTTTTTTTATGTAGCTATAATTGATTGTGATTTATAATTTTTTTCATTGATGTACATTTTATTATTTAATAATTCCCTCAGAAGGCATCTTGATGCCTTCAAGATATAATTGGGCTTGTTATACAGTAATTCTTCAAATATTTCAAAAAATTTTAATCATGTTGCAATCTCCACAGCCCAATGAATGTTTGCTGCATTAAAATCTGAGAAACACATTTTACTTTCATAACTACACTAGACAGAAATTGACTATGTTTTGATATTTATTATGTAGATAAACTATAAAGTTTTTAAGGTAAAAGGAATATTACACTGAATGATAAGTGTTTAGAGAGGTGGCCTAGATTTCTTTTGTTTTCTTTTCCTCTCTTCATGAATTTCAACTTACTTTTCTTGTCTACTTAAATAGATATTGTATTAAAAATAACTGGAAACAGAAAGAATACAGCCAAGACTGAGTATATAATTTGTAGGGTCCATTGCAAAATGAAAATGCAGTGGACTTTTGTAAAAAAGAAAAAAAAGTGAAGTATAGTTATAGTCTTCATTTTTATTTAAAGCATTATGTGTTAAGTATTTTGATTTCTCCTTTTTCCAATTCCTCCAAGACTCTTCCCATCTCTGTACCTGCCCAACATCATGTTCTTTCTCTCCCCAGACTCTGTTTTTGCCTCAAAAATCCCCACCGAGAATCAAAACTTGCAAATCAAAACAAACAAACAAAATCCAATAAGACAAAAAAATGGTCCAAACAAAATGAAGCATAGAATTCGTTTTGTGTTGGCCAACAACTCCTTGGCATAGGGATTGTCCTCAAGTGTGGTGGATATATCAAGTGACAGTTCATTGGAGTGAAACAACAACAACAACAACAATAACAACACTCAAAGTCATTTTCCTTTACATGCAAGTATGACTATCTCATAGTTAGGTGGGCCACATGTCTGCTTCCCCTCTGAAGTGCTGGGACCCTATCTCTACAGATCTTGTGTATTCTTCCATAATCTCTATGAGTTCATTTATGCATCAATCCTATTATATCATGAAGCAAATTTCCCTTGAGCCATCCATCCCTCTGGCTTGTAGCAGAGCTTCATTTTCTGCATAGATCTTTGAGCGTGAAGGAATGGGGCTTTAATAAAGATATCCCATTTAGGATTGAGTGCTCCAAAGTGTTCACTCTCTGCACATTGTCAAGTTATGGTTTAATGTTAACTCCCAAATACTGGAAGAAGATTTTCTGATGAAGACTGAAAGAGACACTGATCTATGGGTGTAATAGTATATCATCAGTTGTCATTGTACTATATATATATATATATATATATATATATATATAAATTTATATGTTTATATATATATTCATTTAGCACAATAGTAGTAGTAGGTTTTCAGCTACGGCCATGACATATATAGTCTTGGTTTCTTGACCAGTTTAGTAGTATCAGGTACTTATATTTTAAAGTGTGATGGCACAGTATTAAAAGAAAGTGTGATTTTTCTAACCCAAAGTGCTACAGGTATGATGCTTACAAAGTGAATACTTGCTGTCCTTTTCAAAGGAATGTAGTTCCAAACCAAACCAGAAGAATCCAGTTAATGCTTCATCTTATTTCATGTGAATTTCTGATAATTTCCTGATAAGGAGAACTTTATCACAGAGGCTATATTGTGGTTGCCTTCATTCTACACTAGCATGCAGTCTTTTTTGACCACAGTAAAAGTTTTTGTAAGGACATTCATTAGTTTCCCATTGCTGCTGTAATAAATTACTAAGCCTTGCTGGGGCATACAATAGAAATGTGTAATGTTTTCATTCTAGAGGTCAGAAGTTGGAAATGTGTTTTTCTAGCTAAAATCAATATATCCACAGGGCTACATACCTTTGAGGAATAACAGGTTCTTTTTTCTCCTTTGTGTGTTCGTGTGTGTGTTTCTTTTTTCTTTTTCTTTACTTGTTTGTTTCAATTAGTGAACTGAGAGCAGTGTTTTATTGTGGCCTTTCAAACACAGTGTATTCGTGCCAAGCTTCCTCCCAGTCTCTTGCCTCACACTCTTCTTTCCACCTTTATACCTTCTTACCTGCAGTAACCTCTTTTCAGTTTTAATGTCACATGGATTCTTTTTTGACATTTTAGGTTTTCTATATGACTCCCTTTATAATGTCATAACCTACAACCAGAGTCAGATTAACCATATAATGTATATATATGATACATGATTGTGCTATAGTCTATATGATATATGTTAGTAGTATATGATAATGATTAATGACGTATGATACATGATATACAATATATGCTCCATTAAAAGCTAGGCTCACCTTTTGAGAGACAATATAGAATATTGGTCCTCCTGAGACTAGATTATACCTATAACAAAATAATTTACAGATTTATCTATTACCTTCCCAATTTTATAATTCTATTTTTTTTTAGAGTTGAATAAAAGTCCTACAATTTCCTTATCTAATCACCTGTTGGTGGATATCTAAGCTGACTCTATTTCTTCTCTGAAGTGAACAGAACAGTAATGAGCATTCATGTGTAAGTATTCCTATAGTACAATACAGTAGGATAGATACATCATTGTAGTAGTTTTAGAATTGTCTGCTAAAATAATTAGTTCACTTATTAATTAGTAATGTTGTTGTGTTTAATTTTTGCAATTCTTGTGGCATCCCCATACTGTCTCTGTCACTGTGGGACTGTGGTGTAACCTGAGGTCAGGTACCTTCTTGTTGTTCTTTTCATCTTGGATCATTAGGGTACCCATGATCTCTTGTCCTTCCATATGGATGTTAGCACTGCTTCTCTGGTTTGGGAAAGAGTTTCATTAGAATTTTGTTGTAGTTTATTGGTTTTCCCTGTTATGGCCATTTCTCTAACATTTATTCTTCTTATTGGGATTATGGAGGATGTTTCAACCACCTAGTATTTTTTTCAATGTCTTAAAATGTATCCTTGTGAATATTCTTGTTGGTGAGACTATTTTTATTTATCTTTCATGTACAGTATCATTTTTTAAAAACATTGTGGTAGTAACACTGTCACCATAAGTTGTCTTACCTTGTGTTTGTCCTGAAGTATCTACCTCTCTAACAATTTTGCTATGGCAACCTTGATTGAAAACTACTTACTTTCAAGGACTGAAATATATCCGTCCAGGTTTTATGGCTTTTCTGGTTACCGATACGGATACTGATGCATTTGTTTAAGTCTGTGTTCATATCATAGGCCTTATTGTTTCTTTGTTTTTTGTTTTTTAGGATCTTGACTATGCCATGTCATGAAAAGGTTATTTTCTACTCACGTTTGCTGTTCTGAGTACCTCTTCTGTTTGAATGTCCATTTTCTCTAGTTTGATAATCTTTGAATGGTTTGTCTCTTACCCTTACTTTATCTAAGGTCTGTCTTCTACCCCTTGAACTCCTGATTTGTCTTTTGACTGTATCTAAGATTTATTGAATGCATTGGTAATGTATACATACATATATATATATATATGTGTGTGTGTGTGTATATACATATATATATATATTGAACATGAATATATGTATATGTATATGATGTATATGTATAATGTATATGTATAGTATATATGTTTGGTTAACAATCTCTGAAATGTATTCTCCTGCTTTGTTTTATCAGTTAATGATCCTTTATTCTTTCCAATTTTTAAAAATAATTACTGTTTGGTTCATTCACTTTTAGGATTTTTGTATTTGTTTGTTGTGTTTTCTTTTGAAAGTTTTAGCCTTTGCTGAAGTTTCACTCCATGTTTTATATTTTTCCTCTAAATGTGTACCATTTTGTTCACTTTGGTAACTTTCTTGTGGAAGTCTTAAGTTGATTTGTTTATCTGCTTATTTGAGTCCTTTATATGGTCACCGATTCTTTTCAGAAATGGTATGAATTTTTCTTTAGCTTTTGAGCTATTTTGATGACCTTGGCTTTGTTGTTGGGGAGTTGTAGGGTGAATGTGTCTTGTTGGGTCTCTGTCTCATACTTGCTTTTGTTTTGTGCTCCTGTGCATCTGTTTGGATAGTTGGCATTTTACAACTTTAACTAGCCTCCTTTCCACATTCTCGGTTTTTTTCTTTCTTTCTTTCTTTATATTTTTTATTTTTATTAATCATTTTATTCATTTACATTTCAAATGATATCCCCCTTCCTGGTTACCCCTCCACAAAGCCCCATCCCATCCCTTTTCTCCCTCCTCCCCTTTACATCTATGAGGGTGCTCCTCCTCCCGCTCACCCACTCCAGCCTCACAACTCTAGCATTCCCTTATGCTGGAGCATCAAGCCTTTCTCCCCTCCCATTGATGTCAGATAAGACCATTCTCTGCTACATATGTATCTAGAGTCCTGGCTCCCTCCATGTATACTCTTTGATTGTTGGTTTAGACCCTGCGAGCTCTGGGTGGTTCAGTTAGTTGAACTATTCACCTTTTCTAGGAAAGGCTCTGTCTGTGCACTTTAATCAGCAAGTTGAATGTTACCTAGTATTGTCAACTTCCTCATTAGATTAGCTTGTGAGTAAGTCCATAGTGTATTTTATTATTATTTTTTTTGTTCTCTAGGATCTTATGTTTAATTCAACGACGTGAAAAAACTAGCAGATTGAAAAAAATGCTGATTGACATTTGGACATATATAGGTTACAGAATGTGCTGCTCAGATTCAAAGACTGGAAGATAGATAAGAAAACAGGTTGAATTTATGCTGGCTGATCTTAAAAAATTGTGGGTAGGACTCGAGGGAAAAAAATCAGGATCATTTTCTGTTACCAGGCATTGGGATGCCTCTTGTTAATCCTAACATGATTACTCCTCAGCTGCTCAGCTTCAAGGCCACAATGCCATCTATATTATTATAAACTCTCTAAAGATGCATCATCTTTGCAAACTTTATACATACATATATATTAGTGTCATTAAACCAATTTTTTTTCAAGAAATACAAAAGAAATCGTTCTTGGGCTGACAGCTATACCATTTCTAATCTATAGTTTAAAGAAAGTATCTAATTTTTATATTTTTTTTCAAATAGTAATTAATTCACACAGGAATTATAAACACAGAAAGGCATGATGTGGGGAAGGGAATGACACTGGAGTGTGGGTGTTCAGGGGGAATACAGATATCTTCAGAACCGGGTATCGGCTGGGTAAAGGTTCAGGGGACAAGTCACTATGACTCTGCCTATGACTTGCTTGTCCTTATCTAGGTTGGTATTGTCTGCCAAGGCTACCTATTTACAAGGTCTATGACTACTCAGGCTTATAAATTTCCACAAAAGCTGCCTGTTTACAATAGCTTATAGCCATCTGTTTCAATGTTTTTCCACTGAGACCCAAGACTTGGTGTTAGTATACATGTATGACAGGCCTATTGCTGATTTTAGGCCTATGGCTGATTTTAGGCCTACAGTGTGTAAGCAGGGCTGCCCCTGACATCTCCTCCCTTCTCTAAGTATAGAAGGGCTGTGGCAATTCTAAACGTGCGAAGGCAGGGATAGAGGCCTGACCTCCAGTATTTGAAGGGGACCTTGTAATGGCTCCTATCCCCCTGTCGTCCAGTGAAGCATGAGGGCCATACCCGTCCCGATGTCTTTTTCCTGGAGAGGGGATACTTTTGATATCAACCCCTATGCAGTCAGGCTTATGCTTCAGGGAACCCAGATAGATATTTTTATCTTTATTTATATTCCCTTGCAATGCTTAGCCTCGCAGCCTAAGCAAGAATTCAGATCGCCTGTCAGAGGGGGTTCTGGGTGGCCCCTCTCTGCTTGGTCTAGGGGTGGAAGTATCCTCTTTTAGGTTGGGTGGAGATGAGTTTTGTGAACACCCAGTATAAAGTAACAACCTCATCTTGAGTCTCGTGGTCCTCCACAGCTAACTTATGATAATGTATCTGAGTAGGTTTGCTACCAAATTATTTATCTGTTTTATCACAGAGTTAGTCCACCTATTTGAGGGCCAGAGACCAGCAGAGAAAAGCAAAAAGAACCTAAATAATGGTCCCAAGATGGAAGGAAATAGGGTTGACAACCTTGGAGATGCTGAAAACCAATTCTTGTACCAGAATTCATCTGTCTCTTTCTCTCTCTGATTTTTCTTAGGGCCTTCACTACCTATTTCATGCTCTCTTTAACCCTCCTGGTCTTGTCTATGTAGAGGCAACCTTCTTCTTTGAGGGTTGTACACAGTCAAGAGCTGTATACAGCCTTTTTATTGTAATAGAGTAAACCAAGTCTAATAAGGATCTTTGCGATTTTAGGAGGTCTCTTCAGACGTTGAAACAAGGGATTTCTTCAGATTAGTGATGTCAATCTCTAGCTGTTTGATGTTCTTGTCAGTGGCCCTTCAAAGGTCTGAGTAGTATAAGTTCGGAGGCCAGCATCTGGATTAGAACTTCTACAGCAGACATCACGGGTGATTCATTTTTACCTGGAAAGGAAAAAGAAGGGGATTCTCAGGGAGATTTCTCTTCCCTGGATGTAAATTGTTATTCATCTTATTTATGGTTGGGCCTGGCTTTGTGGGGGTATCTATTTTTTTTCATTAATCTTTTTGGTAGCCGGTTAGCTGTGCCTTCTGTAGTATCAGACAGGCATATCAGTCCTCGGCCCCATAAGGGAACTAGGTCTGGGCCATTTCCTTTTAGGGTAAGAAGGTCCTTCCCCATATCTGTTGCAAAGTTTTATTGGTCTCTGTGGTGCCAGAGGCAATCAGCAGCAGATTTGCCATGAGCTTTCAGCTTTAGAGAGATGAAAGTGCACAAGGCATGATGGAGAGTATTTCAGGGGGACTCCCTCTGAGGGGGTACCGTTCCTCGTCTTTTGTTTTTAAAGCCAATTTTTCAGAGTTCTTGTAAAATCAGGGCAGAAGCACCAACAGTCACTCCTTCCACACTCAGAGAGTCATGAAGACCTTATTTAAGGATATATAAATCTCTATTAATAATCTTTTGTCAAAGGACTGTTATAGCACTGCTGTCAACTAATCAGAGTATATAATATATCGATTAGTAACAGCTTCTTCTACTTTCTGTGAGATTACCTCTCTTTTGTCAATTAATCATTGAGGAAAATAAGGGTTTACCTCTCTCTTGAGAATATTGAACACAGACTTAAATTCTTTTGTGGAGAGCTTAAAATAGGATCTTAGCCAATTAACAACTCCTAGAAACTTTTGAAATTAATTTAAAATAAGTAAACTCTCTCCCTCTCTTTTTTTTTTAGACCCTTTATCTGTGTGGTTTTTTTATTGGATATTATACGTATTTACCTTTCAATGTTATCTCCTCTCCCATTCTCCCCCAAAACCCCTTATCCCATACCCCCTCCTCCTAATTTTTGTGAGGGTGTGCTCCAAACATCCTCCCAGTCCCATCTCCCTGCTTTCGAATTCCCCCACAGTAGGGGATCCAAACTTACAGGGACCATGGCCCTCCACTTTCACTGAAGTCTAACAAGGTCACCCTCAATTCCCTATACAGGTGCATGAGTCCTTCCCTTTGTGCTCTCTGGCTGGCGGTTTAGACTTTGGGAGCTCTGGTTGAAACTTTTGATACTCCTTCTAGAAAGGACTAAAGCAGCCATGCTTTGGTCTTCCTTTTTCTATGTGAGTTTTATGTGGTCTAAATGTAGTTTCTTAGAAATTGTGAGCTTTTGGGCTAATATCCACTTATCAGTGAGTGCATACCCTATATGTTCTTTTGAGATTGGGTCACCTCACTCAAGATGATATTTTCCAGCTCCATACATTTGCCTAGGAATTTCATGAACTCATTGTTTTTAATAGCTGAGTAGTACTCCATTGTATAAATGTACCACATTTTCTGCATCCATTCTTCTGTTGAAGGACATCTGGGTTCTTTCCAACTTCTGGCTATTATAAATAAGGCTGCTATGAACATGGTGGTCATGTGTCCCTGTTGTATGTTGAAACGTCTTTTGGGTATACGCCCAGGAGAGGTATAGCTGGGTCTTCAGGTAACACTATGTTCAATTTTCTGAGATACACGCCAGACTGCCTTCCATAGTGGTTGTACCAGTTTACAATCCCACCAACAGTGGAGGAGTGTTCCTCTTTCTCCACATCCTTGCCAACATCTGCTGTCACCTGTGTTTTTGATCTTAGCCATTCTGACTGGTGTGAGGTGGAATCTCAGGGTTGTTTTCATTTGCATTTCCCTGATGACTTAGGATGCTGAACACTTCTTTAGGTGCTTCTCAACCTTTCGAGCTTTCTCAGTTGAGAATTCTTTGTTCAGCTCTGTGCTCCATTTTTTAATAGGGTTCTTTGTCTAGAGTCTAATTTCTTCAGTTCTTTGTATACCTTGGATATTAGCCCTTTATCAGATGTAGGGTTGGTGAAGATCTTTTCCCAATCTGTTGGTTGCCGCTCTGTCCTATTGACTGTGTCCTTTGCTTTACAGGAGCTTTGCAGCTTTATGAGGTCCCATTTGTCAATTCTTGTTCTTAGAGCACAGGCCATTGGTGTTCTGTTCAGAAACTTTTTTCCTGTGCCTATGTGTTCCAGGCTTTTCCCCAGTTTCTCTTCTATTAGTTTCAGTGTGTCTGGTTTTAGGCAGAGGTCCTTAATCCACTTGGAATTGAGCTTTGTACAAGGAGATAAGTATGGATCAATTTGCATTTTTCTACATGCTGACGTCCAGTTGGACCAGCACCATTTGTTGAAAATGCTATCTTTTTTCCATTCGATGGTTTTAGCCCCTTTGTCAAAGATCAAGTGACCAAAAGTATGGGGGTTCATTTCTGGGTCTTCTATTCTATTCCATTGATCCTCCTGCCTGTCTCTGTTCCAATACCATGCAGTTTTTATCACTATTGCTTTGTAGTACAGCTTGAATTCTGGGATGGTGATTCCTCCAGAATTTCTTTTATTGCTGAGAGTAGTTTTCGCAATCCTGGGTTTTTTGTTATTCCAAATGAATTTTAAGATAGCTCTTTCTATCTCTGTGAAGAATTGAGTGGGAATTTTGATGGGGGATTGCATTAAATCTGTAGAGGGCTTTTGGCAAAATAGCCATTTTTACTATATTAATCTTTCCAATCCATGAGCATGGGAGATCTTTCCATCTTCTGAGATCTGCTTCGATTTCTTCCTTCAGGGGCATGAAGTTCTTGTCATACAGGTCCTTTACTTGCTTGGTTAGGTTCACACCAAGGTATTTTATATTATCTGTGACTATTGTGAAGGGTGTCATTTCCATAATTTCTTTCTCAGCCAGTTTATCTTTTGAGTAGAGGAAGGCTACTGATTTGCTTGAGTTAATTTTATATCCAGCCACTTTGCTAAAGTTGTTTATCAGGTTTAGGAGTTCTCTGGTGGAAGTTTTGGGGTCACTTAAGTATACTATCATATCATCTGCAAATAGTGAGATTTTGACTTCTTCCTTTCCAATTTGTATCCCTTTGACCTCCTTGTGTTTCCTAATTGCTCTGGCTAGGAGTTCCAATACTATATTAAATAAGTAGGGGGAGAGTGGGCAGCCTTGCCTAGTCCCTGATTTTAGTGGGATTGCTTCAACTTTCTCTCCATTTAGTTTGATGCTGGCTACTGATTTGCTGTATATTGCTTTTACTATGTTTAGGTATGGACCTTGAATTCCTGACCTTTCCAAGACTTTTATCATGAAGGGGTGTTGAATTTTGTCAAATGCTTTCTCAGCATCTAGTGAGATGATTATGTGGTTTTTTCCTTTGAGTTTGTTTATATAATGGATTACATTGATGGATTTCCGAATATTGAACCAACCCTGCATTCCTGGGATAAAGCCTACTTGATCGTGGTGGATAATTGTTTTGATGTGTTCTTGGATTCTGTTCACTAGAATTTTATTGAGTAATTTTGCATCAATGTTTATAAGGGAGATTGGCCTGAAGTTCTCTTTCTTTGTTTGGTCTTTGTGTGGTTTAGGTATGAGCGTAATTGTGGCTTCATAGAATGAATTGGGTAATGATCCTTCTGTTTCTATTTTGTGGAATAGTTTGAAAAGAATTGGAATTAGGTCTTCCTTGAAGGTCTGATAGAATTCTGCACTAAACCATCTGGTCCTGGACTTTTCTTTGTAGGGAGACTTTTAATGACTGCTTGTATTTCTTTTGGGGTTATGGGATTGTTTAGATGGTTTATCTGGTCCTGATTTAACATTGGCAACTGGTATTTATCTAGAAAATTATCCATTTCATCCAAATTTTCCAATTTTGTTGAGTATAGGCTTTTGTAGTAGGATCTGATGATTTTTTTAATTTCCTCAGTTTCTGTTGTTATGTCACCCTTTTCAGTTCTGATTTTATTAATTTGGATACTGTCTCTCTGTCCTCTGATTAGTCTAGCTAAGGGTTTATCTATCTTGTTGATTTTCTCAAAGAACCAGCTCCTGGTTTTATTGATTCTTTGGATAGTTCTTTTTGTTTCTATTTGGTTGATTTCAGCCCTGAGTTTGATTATTTCCTGCTGTCTACTCCTCTTGGGTGTATTAGCTTCTTTTTGTTCTAGGTCTTTCAGGTGCATTGTCAAGCTGCTAGTGTATGCTCCCTCCAGTTTCTTTTTGTAGGCACTTAGAGCTATGAATTTTCCTCTTAGCACCGCTTTCATTATATCCCATAGATTTTGGTATGATGTGTCATCATTTTCATTAAATTCTAAAAAGTTTTAATTTCTTTCTTTATTTCTTCCCTTACCTGATTATCAAGGAGTAGGGTGTTGTTCAGTTTCCATGTGAATGTGGGCTTTCCATTCTCTTTGTCATTTTTGAAGACCAGCCTTAGACCATGGTGATTTGATAGGATGCAGGGAATTATTTCAGTTTTTTAATATCTGTTGAGGCCTGTCTTGTGCCCAATTATATGGTCTATTTTTGAGAAGGTACCATGAAGTGCTGAGAAAAAGTTATATTCTTTTGCTTTAGGGTGAAATGTTCTATAGATATCTGTTAAGTCCATTTGGTTCATAACTTCTGTTAGTTTCACTGTATCTCTATTTAGTTTCTGTTTCCATGATCTATCCATTGCTGAGAGTGGGCTGTTGAAGTTTCCCACTATTATTGTGTGAGGTGCAATGTGTGTTTTGAGCTTTAGTAAGGTTTCTTTTATGAAAGTCGAGGCTCTTGTATTTGGCGCATAGATATTCAGAATTGAGAGTTCATGTTGGTTGACTTTTCCTTTGACAAGTATGAAATGCCCTTCCTTATCCTTTTTGACAGCTTTAAGTTGAAAGTCGATTTGTTTAGATATTAGAATGGCTACACCCGCTTGTTTCTTGGGGCCTTTTGCTTGAAAAATTGTTTTCCAACCTTTTACTCTAAGGTAGTGTCTGTCTTTGTCACTGAGGTTCGTTTCCTGTAAGCAGCAAAAAGCTGGGTCCTGTTTGCGTATCCAGTCCATTAGCCTATGCCTTTTTATTGGGGAATTGAGTCCATTGATGTTAAGAGATATTAAGGAGAGGGTGTTGTTGCTTCCTGTCATTTTTGCTAATAGTGGAGACATCCTTTGTGTGGTTATCTTCTTTTGGGTTTGATGGAAAAGGATTATTTTCTTGCTCTTTCAAGCGTATGATTGCCCTCCTCGTATTGGAGCTTTCCTGCAATTATCCTTTGTAGAGCTGGATTTGTGGGAAGATACTGTGTAAATTCGGTTTTGTCATGGAATATCTTAGTTTCTCTGTCTATGGTAATTCAGAGTTTTGCTGGGTAAAGTAGCTTGGGCTGGCATTTATGTTCTCTTAGGGTCTGTATGATATTTGTCCAAGATCTTCTGGCTTTTATAATATCTAGTGAGAAGTCAGGTATAATTCTGATAGGTCTGCCTTTATATGTTACTTGGCCTTTTTCCCTTACTGCTTTTAAAATTCTTTCTTTGTTTTGTGCATTTTATGTCTTGATTATTATGTGACGGGAGGCATTTCTTTTTTGATCTAGTCTGTTTGATGTTCTGTAGGCTTCTTGTGTGATTATGGGCATCTCATTCCTTAGGTTAGGTAAGTTTTCCTCAATAATTTTGTTGAAGATATTTACTGGCCCTTTAAATTGGGAATCTTCACTCTCATCTATACCTATTATCCTTAGGTTTGGTCTTCTCATTGCATCCTGGATTTCCTGGATATTTTGTGTTAAGAACCTTTTGCATTTTGCGTTTTCTTTGACAGTTGTGTCAATATTTTATAAGGTATCTTCTGCACCTGAGATTCTTTCTTCTATCTTTTGTATTCTGTTGGTGATGCTTGTGTCTATGACTCCTGATTTCTTTCTTAGGTTTTCTATCTCCAGGATAGTCTCCCTTTGTGATTTCTTTATTGTTTCTACTTCCATTTTTATGTCCTGGATGGTTTTGTTCAATTCCTTCATTTGTTTGTGTTTTCTTGTAATTCTTTAAAGGATTTTTGTGTTTCTTTAAGGACTTCATCCTGTTTACCTGTGTTCTCCTCAAGTTTTTTGATAGTGTTATTTATTTCCTTCTTATAGTCCTCTAGCATTATCATTAGTAGTGATTTTAGATCTGGTTCTTGTTTTCCTGGTGATATGGGGGAGTTCAGGACTTTCTAATGTGGGAGAACTAGGTTCAGATGATGGCAAGTACCTTGGGTTGCTGGTTGCCTTTTGCTATCTGGATCACCTTTGTGCTATCTGTGCTGTCTCTGACTGGGGTCTGTCTTTCCTATTATCTAGGTTGTGTCAGAACTGTTTGGGATGGGTTTTGCTGCTGGGGTTAGAGCTGAGTCCCAAGATGTGCTCCATGCTCAGGTGGAAACTGGAAGGGGCCCGGGCTTTTGGTCAGGAGTGGATTCCTGGTCCCAGTGGGTCCCAGTTGCTCCCTAATTGGGGGAAGTACTGCCACCTCCTAGCCTAAGATACTGCTTGAATTAGAGCTACTGAGAACCCCCACTTCCTCTTGGTTCTGTGAGATTGGGTGCAGAGCTGACTCCCGAGATCTGCTCGGGCTCAGACTGGAAGGAACCCATGCTCCGGGCCAGGAGTGAATTACTGGGTCCCAGTGGGTCCCGGTTGCTCCCTGTTTGGGGGCAAGTATTGCCACCTCCTAACCTAAGATACTGCTTGGCATAGAGCTCCTGAGAGCCCTGCTTCCTCTGGATTCTGTGAGATTGGGTGCAGAGCTGCCTCCCGGGATCTGCAAGTGCTCGGGCTCAGACCGAAAGGAACCCAAGCTCTGGGCCAGGAGGGAATTCCTGGGTCCCAGTGGGTCCCAGTTGCTCCCTGTTTGGGGCAAGTGCTGCTTTTTCCTTACCTGGGATGCTGCCTGAGTTAAAGCTGCTAGGAGTCCCTCTTTCTCTCGGTTTTCTGGGGTTGGGTATGGAGCTGCCGCCTGTGACATGCTCTATGCTCGTGCCCAGAGTCCCCACATTCTTGGTTTTTGTTATCAAGGATAATCAAATCCTTCTTGATGATTGTCTTCAATGAGCATTCCATTCCTGCTGTTATCTAGAGGTGAGATGGGAATCAGTCTCTCTACTGATTGACTTGCATTCCTAATTTGCCTTGTGGCAGGAGATACTTGTGCGCTTCATTCATGGCCAAATAAGGTTTAGAACTTGCAGGATTGGAATTGTGGTTGGGGAAATTATAATTTATAGATTTTTTTTAGTAGCAAAGGGTATCAGTATTAATGTAGTTAAACAAGAAAGGAATGAGGAAAATAAAAAAAGAAAGGGTAAGCATGAAAGAGAAGGAGATTTCTGCATACTGGGGATAAGATTTGTTGCAGAAAGACTATAACTGCGCAAGTAGAACAAAGAATGGTGTAGGCACATGAAAATGTTTTCCTATGAGATGGAAGTTAAAGTCCAATACTTTAACAAAGTATGAAATTATAAATAGTAATAAAAATATCAAATTTAAGTACATAACCAAAAAGCTCAAGCAATGGTAAAGATGATAACACAAAGGAGAATGTAGAATACTTTGTGTCTGATGTTTTTCCTCACTGGGATTCCTTTTTCTCAGTCTCCATAGACTGAGGGGTATTAGTAGATCAGTCAAGACATGACAATATGCCTTTCCTGCTCGGGAAATTTTAGCATAGAAGCATTTCTGCTGCAATTTCTTGGCCAGAAAACACCTGTCCCTCAATATACAACTTATAAGCAAGTTAAAATCTTGCAGGTAGTAAATTAGGGATTTAACTTCTGTGAGTCTGGTTCTGATGGGAAACTGAAGGTCCTTGCACTTCACCTTTGTGTGTTTGCAGAATGTAGAGTCTCACAGCACACTTTCCATATTTATTTCCTATATACCTTTACCTGAAGTGGCTGGAAAAGAGCTTTCTTCTGCTAATGTAGGCATCCTTTTTAAGTTCCCTGGCCACACTTTGCCTCACTTTATATATTCATATTTCCAGACATACCCTGCTCCTTGTGTCTCCTTTTCACTTGTTCAATTCTTGTCTTCCTGAATGTTCTATGAACGTTCACCAGCAGAAGTAATGAACACAGATTAGAGGCCCCTGTTACAACAAAGAGGCACAGATCTGGTGGCAGTTAGCAGGGGCTGTTTGTGAAGGAGGTGCAATGGCTATGTCACCATTGCATGCACTATTCTGACAGATGTTTAAGATCAATTAGCAGAGTAACTGAACTAACCCTGGCCCTGGAGGTTTCTGCAAATATGGTAGCAGTGTGGAGGGCTGGGATGCATAGATTTCTCTATGGGAGTTTACCAGAACATATATTAAAACTTATCAGTGAATTATGGAGTTGGTATTATCAACATGGCTCAGTTTGGGAAACAGACTGAGTTCATTTGCACTTTCCCTCTTAACCATAATCATCTATTCATTTAAATAGAGCTCGTACCATTACAAGGTCCCCTTCAATTATTGGAGGTCAGGCCTCTATCCCCGCCTTCGCAAGATTAGATTCGCCACAGCCCGTCTATACTCAGAGAAGGGAGATGTCAGGGGCATCCCTGCTTACACACTGAAGGCTTAAAATCAGCCATAGGCCTAAAATCAGCAATAAGCCTGTCATACATGTATACTAACACCAAGTCTTGGGTCTCTGTGGATAAACACTGAAACAGATGGCTATAAGCTATTGTAAACAGGTAGTTTTTGTGACAATTTACCAGCCTCAGTAGTCATAGACCTTATAAATAGGTAGCCTTGGCAGATAATACCAACTTAGATAAGGACAAGTGAATCATAGGCAGAGTCATAGTGACCTATCCCCTGAACCCTCACCCAGCCGATACCCTGTTCTGAAAGATATCAGTATTTACCCTGAACACCCACACTCCAGTGTTATCCCCTTCCCTAAGTCCTGCCTTTTTGTGTTTATAACCCCTGTGTGAATGAGTATAAATTACAATTTGAAAAAAAATATATATATATATATATTAAATAGAGCTCCTAGAGCTCCTAACCTTATGAAGAAGGCCTGCTTAACTTTTAATTTTTAAATGAGAAAAACAGTCTTCTCTGCATGCACACACACACACACACACACACACACACACACACAAACAAAACTTTGAGAGTTTTCTTGGTCTTAGAGAATGTATAGGAGTAGCAAATCAAAAATCCATTTGCCTTTCTTTCTTTTCTCATTCTTTCTAAACCTGCTTCTTATATCTAGCATTCATAACCTTCAAACTATTAGAATAATTTCTCCACGTCGTTGGAATATGTTTTGCTTTTGGTCTTATGAAGAGAAAGAGAGATAATTATCAAGTAAGTATCTTCCTTTGTGTAATGGTGGTGGCTTGAGGGATGGGAGGAAAAATCACTTTGTATCTGTCCACTTGAGTTTTATGTCCTTAAATATACCCACATATATTTATGAAAAAAAAAGATTTTCCCCATTTGCATGCCTACATACTCATTTGCCCATCCAATTTGATGCCACCTTTTGTCAGACACTGTTAAATGCCAAGAATTCAGTATATTTACAAAATGCCATGCTTTCCAAGAGGGAGGTTCTTACTTGGTTTATTCCAGATGTTGAAAGGTTGGAGCTGAAACCATCCAGCCATCTCATGGATTACTGGTTAATCCATCAAGCAACGCTGGAGGCTAGCCTGGATCCCACCAAAGTATTCTTAATAGCACACACACACACAAAAAACATTACAACCACAAAGGAAAGATAAAAAATTTTGGGAGCTCTGAGTTAGGAACAAATGTCAAAGATGAAATATTAAAACAAATGGGTTTCCATAGCACCCATTGAACAGAGGTTTTCAAAGTTTGTTAGAAACTGGAAGCAGAGAACATATATTTATAGGACATATATGTCTATAAATCTATGCCTTATGTCATAATCTTGGTTTGCAGCAAGTAATTCTGGACATTTCTAGCTGTATTCTATTTGACAATGAAGTGTCCAAAGATGAAAACAACCACTTAAAATGTATATAAGGAATAAAAGTTGTAGGCTTTATTTTAAAGATTTCAACTTAATCACACTCCATGTGTTTTATCTATATTAATATACTGCTTACATTTTGTTCCAATTCAAAGATTGTTCAATATAGAAGAGACTTATTTATATATTCTTACACAGTACTCACATTAACTTAACCTGGATTGGTAAGGAGGCTATTTGAAAGGCAGAGAAAAATCCATGGAAATACATAGATAAATTTTTTTATTAAAATAAAAGTAAACTGAGTTAAAAATGAATGTTAACATTGATTTTTACTGTTTTATTTTGTATACAATAGTTTTCATAAACCTGAAGCTGATAATAATGTCAATCCCAAGCAGACAAGGAAGGCTTCCATGAGTTCTAATGTAACATGATTGACTTGGAAAAGATTCACTAACTACAGTATAATCGGACTATATGCACAGTGCTTCGGCACAGGTGGGTTCTACAAAATAACATTCTGGAAGGAGAAATAATGCTCTCCTTATTTCTGGGAACTACTACTGACCAGAGGTGCCAATTTTGTGGATATAGAATGTCCCAATATGGAAAAAAAAACAGTAGGATTTGCTTCTAAGTAAGTGTGGTTAAAAGAAATTCAGTCAATGACAAGCCTGTATTGGCTTATGAAATAAGAGTAGAAGTGGATGATTTTAATTATTTTCTTCACTGGGAATGTGTAATATTTACTTCCTTTTGGAAATTGTAAGCACATAGATCTGATGATAGAAAGAGACTATATATAGAATGTGGAAGTAAATCCAGATTAAATAAATCTGTCATTTCAGACATTTCTAGAGTAAGAGAACCATCTCTCAATATGAACTTATGTGTATGTTTAGAGGGTGGATTTTTGTTCAAACAACCACATAAGCTAAACCTAACCACAAAATACTACCTACATTCCTGTTTGTTTTTTTTTAATTTACTCTTTCTTACTACTAGTAGTTAGTAATAACTAGTTACAATGATGGTTAATGTTGATTATTAACTTGGAAAGATGTAGAATCACCTGTAACACAGTCTCCGGCCATCTGTAAAAGTAAGGAGAATATCAGTAGTCATCTCTCTCTGCATTTTTTTATTACAAAGCTTCAGTACTCTCACACTTCTGCTACATGAAATCCCTACCATGATACATAAGAGCCATCATTATCACCTCTTTTATAGTTTCCTCTAACATATATTTGGTTACACTAAGAAAAGTAACTAAATGTAGAAAAATGGTACTAAGAAGTATAGGTATAACTGGGATAAACCTGACCATATGATTCTTAGGTGTTTGAAACTAGTTTGCAAAGAAATGTGGAGGATGAGGTTGGAGTTGAAACCTTGGGCAGAAAAGCCCTAGAACACTATATTCAGAACTGAATGGCTGATTTTGGTGTGAGTGTGGAAGACCATAATCCATAGAGAAATATGGATACTCATGATGTTTTGGAAAATCATAAGGGCTCCTTTAGAACCTGAACCTGAAGTTACTCTTGTTTTGTAAGCAGAGACTTGCTGAACTCTGGTAGTGCTCTTACAACTGAGGCTGAATTCAAAAGCAATGGATGAATTCTTTGGAAATTTTAAGGACAGATAACATGGTGATTGTGTCAGGCAACTGCTCACTGATCTTACCTACAGTGAGGCAGAGCAACATTTAGAAGGGAAAGATTGAATCATTGTTCTTTTGATGGAGGAATGGTGAGTCAAAATCTCATACACAGGATGCTGAGAAAGCAGTTGTAATTGTTAGAAAACTTAGTAGCATCAAAGAGGAACCTGGTGCTCTGTGTTTGGAAGATAGGGGAAGTGCTATAAGGAAAATACCCAACCTCTTGATGACCTCATTTGTGAAATGAGAGGAGAATATCTCTGAAGGAGTTCCCTGATGAAACCAATGGCCTACAGAAGTACTTCCGCAGAGTCAGCCTGCAAGGTACCCAGAAGCTGGTCAACAGCAATCTGGGCAAGCCAGACTCAATCACTAGCTGGGTGTATATATAACTTGGCAGTATTACCCATGTGGTACTGGTTTTGCAAAAATTAAAAAGGCATGATTTAATGGAAAATCAACTGTGTTGTGCTTCCAGATGTTGGCAGAGGATAAGTATCATGTGACAAGGTTGCAAGGAGACCCTGAGAAGCCATTGTGTGAAGCTGTAAAGGAAAAGCCTAAGGCTCATTGAAGATCCTCAAGATATGGGAGATGCCAGAGCTATGGGATATCCAGTAAGAAAACCAGCAGGTATGAAGTGGAACCAGCATAGGAGACAGACTATGCATCCTGCAGGTGATAGAGCTTTAGGGACAGAGTTATCCAAGCCTAATGGAACCAAATAATTACAGTATAGTCCCACATGCGCCATATTTATATGGCAGGACTTAATGTATGCTTTGCTGGGTTTTGGTATAGTTTTACCAAATCTTTCTGTGTCACACTCCCACTCTTTTAGAGTACAAGAGTGTAATCACTGTCACTGTTCATTGAAACTATGCAAATTATTTATAGATTTCATTGGAGACCATATACAAGAGATTGCCTGGGATCTGAGAAGACTCTACATTCATACTTTTGATCAGTGTTGGGACTCTTTAAGACTATGGGAATTTTGAAATTCAAAAGATTTTGCATTATGAGACAGTCATGGGATAATGAGAATGCAAGTGAAAAACTATTGATTTAAAGTAATAGTTTAGGTTATCAAATTGACAAGGAGTGTGCTTGTGGTGGTCAATATTATCAACATGACAATATTGCAAGGATATAGAATCAGGGATATGACAAATCTTTGGGTATGTTTATGAGGGAACTTGTAGATTTGATTAACTAAGCAGGGAAGACCTTTAGGCTGTGGTCCTAGGTTAGATAAAAAGGACACTGTGAGCTGGACATCAGTATTCATTGCTATGTGTATAAGAGTCCATAATTCTCTAAAAATGATACCCCAGACACAAATAGGAGGCAACAGCAAAGAGTGTTTACCCTGCAGAGAATCAGCACGCAGTGGTCTAACTTTACATCGACATGGGAGACAGAAGTGTGTGCTTTGCAAGGTCAGTTTAAAGCCTGTTAGGATAGTAGTAGGTGACTTTTACCTTTCTTTCCCTTGATTGGTTGGTTCTGTCTCCAGGGTCTAGGTGCCTTTGTGATTGGTTAGGCCTCTGGGGACTTTCCAGGTTGGCAAGGCATCCTCAGATTGGCTACCCGCAGCTGTGGTTGTCTGACCATAGGTTCCTGGATGTAGCTTCTCCTTTCTGGGAAACATAAACTTAGGCCTAGTCTCTCAAACAGACAGTAAGCCTGACTCTCATGAAGTCAACCTGACTCTCACTAACTCAATCCTTTCATATGTTTCTTGACTTTGAGTGCTAAGTGATGAGCTTCCTCAAGCTCCTGTTACTGAGAATTCCCTCCTACGATCGTCTACACTTTCAAAGCATGATCCCAGATGAACCCGTTTTAAAAGTTGCTTTTGTCTCAGTAATGTAGAACAGAAGAATTACAGGTAGTGAAGACTGAGTGGCATCTCCATTTTATAAACAACAGTAAATTCTGATTCTTGATGTGCAAGTACTAGAGGATGCAGGTCTGCTGTGAGTGTGACAGAATCCATGGAAATAAGAAGTGGAATCATACCATGCTAATGATGCCTGAGAACAAAGGCTGTTCCCCCAACAACGTCAAACAAGAAGCTTGCTGGGAAGCACCGAATATGACAATCCAGAGCTATTGATACAATGACCTCTAACAGATAAAATTCTGGAGAATAAAGATGTCTAGAGCATTAGGACATCACATCTTGGGGCCACAGATGGGAGTATATGATGTGGGATAGCAAAACGTCCCACATCTATGCATTTTTACATAGAGTCCAACTTTGCATATTTCAGTTTGCACTATATTTTAAAGAATTATGCTCACAGCTAAGATACTGTTACCTGAATAATAAATAATATGTTTGGGATCCAATGATCCAAAATTTTAAATGCATATGTATATTTAAGAGGGCTTTTAAAGGAAAAAATACTTGTCTTATAAAGGAAGGGAGCATCACCGCTTCATAACTGGCATTAGCACCGAAGCTCAAAGTTTACACTTGCGTATAATTTCTCTGTAAACCTGCAGAGATGCTTGGTTATTAGGAGGAAAATGACAGCCATAAGATTTTTAGGATTAAGTTGAACTTGTGGTTTTGAGTCTAAGTCCCAACTAACAGAATAATACTTAACTGTCATTTGTATTCTCTGGATTGAAGTTCTACTTCTATAAGGAAAATGAATATTTCATTGAGGTTTCCATCACAAGTATTTTGCAAGTAGGGAGGAATGCACAAACAGGAACACAATACTTCTGATCTACCTTGGAGGGCAAGCCTGGTAACTGTGCTGAACCTACCTGACTACATAGGCAACAATGTCTGTAGCTAGCCAAAGTCTTGCAAATCGTAACAAGAAAGAAGGCAATGCATTAACTGAACAGATAGACTAACCTAGCCATTACCCCACAGGGAGGAGCTATGTTGTCATAAAACTAGAGTCCTTTTCTAAACCAGCAGTTTCAGTGTGACCACCATCTTACTGAGCTTCCTCTGTGGCCACAGTCCCTGTCACTGCCCTCTTTCTTTTCCTGATGATATTTTTTCTTCATATGTAAACTAAATTATTACAGTCATCCACAAACCCACAATAAATAAGGCCATTGCTTATTCTAAAATGTGACTTTCATACCTTTCAGAATGGCACACACCAGAAAATCACAAAATATCCTAACATGTCTTAGGTACTAAAACATAATCCTTAGAGAAGACAGAAAAATTTTAGTGCTTACTGAGAGACATAGTATGGTCTATATTTAACTCTATACAAGTAACTAACCTTTAAACAAGTTTTCAAGTTTTAAAAATTAAAATACAAATTAGATGTGTGGTACTAACATTTTTAATGCTTTAAAAATTATAAAGCACTTTCATATGCAATTCTCTAAGCTCATTTCTCTTTCACGGTAACTGCATTTAATGCACATGTACACACACATACTCATTCACATACACACACACACACTCTATCACACACACACGCTCACATACTCATTCACATACTACACAAACACTTTTCTATCACACACATAAAAGCACACACTCTCTCACATATTCACATATACATACACCTCTATCACACACATACACACTCACACACAAAACCTCACACACACACTCACACATTTTTCATTTTGTAAATGAGGAAAGGAGATCTCAGAACTCAAGGTCATGAACATGGAGAAGGGAGTAAGTTCAGACTGCAAATGCCGTGCTCTTTTCTGATGTCCGTATTTATATCCTCTTCGGCGACTTGGTCTCCCGAGCTGTAAAAGAGGCCTGTTTCAAGGTGGCTAAATAAAAAGGGATCAAAACTGCCAGAGTGACGCAGTTTAAGCCATCTGAAGACACTGTGCTCCTACCACTGTCTTTTATGTTTTGCCTGAACCCTGTCTGCCACCTGAATAAAAAATGATTAGAGCAGATTGCCACTAAAGAGAACACTGCTTTCCATCTAGGCATCGGGTCATGATAAAAGAGATCTTACAGATTCTGGCAAATGAGAGCTGCAAGTCTGCATTTTTTTTTTTTTAAATTTCACGAGCTGATACAAATCACAGTAACCTGTCAGGGAGCATTCAAAAGTACAGGGCAACTCAACTTCAGAGATCCGTAAAAAGTAAAAGCAGCTCACGGCACGTCATAATTAAAGAGCCAGTTTTCTTCGGAAGTGTCTGTTCTGTCAGGAGTTTCAGCAGCTTTTGATTTTATTGGATTATTTTTTTTAATTTTTGACCTTGGGATAAAAGAGGGAGAAGCAAAGGACTCCAAGCAATCATCTAGAAGTATGCAATAGGCCAATTTCTTGTATGAGTGGCTGAGCTCCTCAGCCAACAATTATATAATTATCTGAGTCTGGATCTTGTCTTTCAATTGTGGATGGCTAGAAAATTACAAATTCATTGCAATGTCTCACTTTTCTCACCCGAAATCAGTGAATTAAATGGTCTATATCCAAACACTGGAATTCTGTGACATTTCTCCTATTTGAATAGGTAGTCAGGTATGGAAAAAAATTCACTTTTTTATAAATTTTGTATGACATTTTGTTGTTGTTGTGGAAATATCATGTAACCCAACAGGACTTAAACTCAGTATGTAGCTAAGGGTGACTTTGAAATCCTAATCCTCAGGCTTCTACTTTCCAAGAACTGGGATTACAGACGTGTATCCCATACATGGCCTGCCTTTGATTTTAAATGGTCATTCTTATTCCATTATCCTTAAAAGGGCACTTCCTGTAAATGACCTTCAGATGCTTCTTTTACAGATTAAAACAGTCTGTGAGACCATCCCAGGTAGAGGAATGAATTGATCTTGGAAATAATGGAGCAACTGTTTCTTTCCTTGTCTCTGGCACCTTTTCCACGTTGGTTCAAAGTTGATATATCATGGTAATCTTATGTGACTACTTTTGATATCATATGCTTTTGTGTATGAGGAGAGCACATGTCTGCCATGAACATACACACTGTAACTAATGAAGAGTTGTTAAAGCCTCACATCAGTGGTACAAGATTCAAAGCAATTGCATTTCATCAAAAATATCTCAACATAAGCAACTCATGCAGAGTCTGTGGTAGGTGAGACCTGCCTGGGTATCCCAGATGTTGGTAGTCTCTGAGAGCCTTCACACAGCACAGGCATTTGACACTAAACATAAACTCATACCAAAATTAGCCACTTACAAATACCAGACATACTTACCCCATCAAAGTAGACAGTAAGAACCTCTGCCTAAAGATAGGTACGCACACAAAGAAGAAAGACAAAACAACAGCTATGCATTGTACTTTCTGATCGATAGTTTGATTATGATTACTGAAGATTTTTCTCTATTATAGAAAGAGACTATTACTGAAATATTTGAAGATTCATATGCTTTCTCTTTCTAAGTTTACCTTTCTGTTTGGATAGTAATACAAAGTAGATATTGGTGTATCTTATCAGTGGTTTTTACCAATGACATACAGGTGTATGTCAAACTATTTTCCTGTGTGCTTGTATAGTGTCCTGTATGTTGTCATGCTGCCATTTTATTTCTTTACTGAAGATCATGTTCACAGGGCATACTGATATTGCTACATTTCGATCTAGCTTGTTCATTGCAACTATTGTATAGTAACTAACTGTAGAAGTGAAATATAATTAATTTATTCATGTTACTGTTGAGAGGATCAGATTTTAATTATTTTTTAAAAATTAAGATGAATGCATCCTGTTATGAAAGTTATATATTTTCAATCATACATATTCAAAAATTGAACTCTGTATTTTAGGCTTATAATTTTAATTGTGAATATCCTTACTCAGTTCAGGGTATCACACCCCACTTGTTTGAGCAAAGAGAGAGTAGACAGATCATAGAAGTCAGTGCAAGCTACAAGTCTGAGCTTTCTTATCTTTCTGGAGAGTCAGATTTTAAATATTGTTTAAAACAAACTATCATATTGTTGAGTCTATCAGCAGACTGTAACTCTACATACCTTATATTCTAGCTGATGCTGGTTGTTTTTCTCATACAATAATAGACACACACACACCCATAGACAAACACACACAAACATAGTTTCACACAAATACACGTGCACGCCCACGTGCACACACACACACACACACACTCACAGAGAGAGGCAGAGAGAGAGAGAGAGAGAGAGAGAGAGAGAGAGAGAGAGAGAGATAGATACAAACACATACAGAGAGAAATACTGACAAGCACATACACACACATAGTCAGACACAGATAGAGAAAGAAAAACACAGAGACATATAGACACACACAAAGAAATAGAGACAAATGTGGACACTTACACAGTACACAGACAGGCAGCTCATGAGTGTGATACAGAAAATTTGCTATTGAAATTTCTATTTTCTAATTATCCATTAAATATCTTTTTTTCAGATTCACTGGTTACTAGTTTCCATATTTTCAATGTCTTATGTGAATTTTTGCTTGTTTTTAACTCTACTTGCTTTTCATCCCTTATTCTATAGTGTCTTAAAAATATTTTTGGTAGTAATTCTTTCTGTATTACATGAATCACCAATATATTCTCTTGTAATTTGATTATGTGAATTTGCTTTTCTTATGTTTATGGTAATTGCAGTCTTATTGTAAATGTGTTACCTAAATTTAATACAGCTTAATTTAGAAATTATATAGAGCTAAAATTTAAATTTTGACTTATAAATATATTTTAATCAACGTAGAACTATATAGTGTACCCCCCTCCCCCTTCTAGCCCCACAACACCAAAATCTCAGGCTGATAGCTTCTTTTTCATATATATATATATATATATATATACACATATATACACACATATATATTATATATAATGTATTTGTAATGTACATCATAATATATTACATATTTATTTAAAATATATGTATATATACATATATATGGGTATATAATATATATATGTGTATATATATATATATATTTATACACAAATGAATGTACATAAACAAATATATGAATACACCATGATGAGTCCATTTTGTTTGTATATATAAGGTTTCATGGTTCACTGTTCTGTGTTGGATAGTCAATGAGGGGATTCAGTTCTGGAAAGGGATAATATGCTTTCTTCTAGCCTGTAGCTCTTTGTCTAGTAGTGGAGCCTTGTGAAATTTCCCCCCTTTCATGTTAACATGCTCATTAATATTCTCTAGCAGTCTTGTTTGTGCAGCCATTTCTAGGATACATGGTTTCTTAGTAGACATTCTGGTATTATGACTCTTACAATCTTTCAGCACTCTTTTCTGTAGGGTGTTACCTGAGCCATGAAAGTAGAATCTATGGTGTAGAGACAATATGCATACGTCATCTGTTTATTGCATTGATTTTCATCAGTGTTCTTTCTCTTTCTACTTTTCATTATAAATAATTTATTGAAGAAAGCAGAGTTCTGTACTTTTGCACAATAGACAATTTTTATCTTATTAGTGAGGTATCTCAATTTACAGAAATATACAAACTAGATCTAGAGATTTTATCAATTTCAAGGACTAATAACATTTTATAGTTCTTATGATATAACAGAGGAACATAAAGGACATTTTCATACATATAAATTCAGCAATTTAGATAACATTAACAAGGCTCACCCAAAACAAGGCAAGATACATCAACCAAGATAGAGAGAGAACACACCATAATGAAAAATGCCCTTTAGAAAGGACATTTCAGTTCTCTAGACACACATTAAAAATATTTAAAAGTTAAAAGTTTAAATTAAAAGGCTTAGGTTTTAGAGATCAAAGTGAAGAAAACAACTTCCAACTCATTTTGTGAAGCCATCTGAATTAGATTTTGTTGCTATAACAAGATATTATGACCAAAGTCAACATACAGAAGAGTTTATTTTGGCTTAAGGTTCTAGAGTGGGGGGGGTCTATAATGGTGATGGAGGTGTCTTCAACTATAAACATGCAGTAGAAAGAGAAAACTGTAAGTTGAACAATGCTATGAGTTCTCAAAGATTGTCCTCATAGGTTTTTTTGCTTTATTTTGTTTTGTTTTTGTATATATAGTAAGGTTCTACCTCCTATGTGTTCCACAACCTCCCCAAACAGTGCCACCAACCGGGTGACCAAAAGTTCAAATACATAAGAACCTGTAAGGATCATTTAAATACTACAACAACACTACCTAAGTTTTAAGACTAGTAAAAAGGAAAATAATCACAGATTAGTGTTCCTCATGAGCTTATACACAAATGTCTTCAAAACTTCTTAGCACATGCAAACTAATAATACATAAAAAGCATATCATATTATGACTGAGTGAAAGTTACCCTGGAAAATGTAATTATTATTCAAATCATTGCCTGAGTATTTAATTGTTAATTATTAATAAAATAACTTATTCTATATTTTAACAGATTAAAGAATGGAAAACACACTACCGTGTTAGAGTATAAGATGGATTTAATAAAATCAGCATCCATTTATAATAAAAACTCATAAAATATAGAACAGAATATATATTCTTCTTATGACATTATTCTTTTCACAATGACAATAACAATACTCACAGCAAAGATCATGTTAACAGAACAGACTTCGTCCTACCTAGGATTAAGAGCAAGGTAAAACAGTGAAAGTACCTATTATTGCAACTATTGTTGGACATCATTCTAAAAGACTTTCCCAGTGCAGTCAATCAATAAATCATAGAAGACAGTGAAAGAAATAAAATTGTCAATTGTTATAGGAAGTATGATTGTTAAGAAAACAATATACTAAAATACTCTAAAAATTAGTGAATTTAGAAAGAGCAGAGATCAATACACAGTAATCAATCCAATTTCTTTTCTTTCTTTCTTTCTTTCTTTCTTTCTTTCTTTCTTTCTTTCTCCCTCTCTCTTTCTTTCTCTTCCTTCCTTCTTTCCTTCCTGCCTCCTTTATTTCTTTCATTCCTTCCTCCCTCCTTGCCTCCCTTCCTCCTTCCCTTTCTTTCCATCATTCTTTCCTTCTTTCCTTTTTTCTTCATTTCATCTCTCCTTCCTCCCTTCTCCCCTCCCTCCTTCCCTGCCTCTCTTTCTCTGTTTCTTTCCATCCCAAACTCTGGTCTACTCCTGGTCCCCTTCTCACAGAGTCCCTAACCCCATCCATTTTCCACCCTCTTCCTCTAAGAGGGTAGGGATCCCCTTGATTATCCCCTCATGCTGGAAGATCATGTCTCTGCAGTATTAGATGTGTCCTCTCCTACTGAGGCAGGACAAGGCAATCTTGTTGGGGAATGGATTCTACAATCAGGCTACAGTTTTAGAGACAGCTCCCAATCCAGTTGTTGGAGGATTTACATGGAGACAGAGCTGCACATCTGTTAATTATGTGCCTGAGGCCTCAGTTCAGCCCATGTATGTGCTTTGGTTAGTGGTTCAATCTCTGAGAGTTCCCAGGGGTACAGGTTAACTGATTCTGTTGGTCTTCTTGTGAAATTCTTATCCCCTTCAGGGTCATCAACCCTTCGTGCAACGCTTCTGTGGGTATCTGCATATGTTTCAGTCAGCTTCTAGGCAGAGCCTCTCAGAGAACAAGTATGCTAGGATCCTGCCTCCAAGCATAACAGAGTATCATTAATAGTGCCAGGGATTTGGTGCTTGCAAGTGGGATGGGTCTCAAGTTGGGCTGGTTATTGGTTGGCCATTCCTTCAGTCTCTGCTCCATCTTTGTCGTCCCTGAATTTCTTTTAGACTGGACTTTTGGATTCAGAGTTTTGTGGGTGGTTTGTTGTCTTTATCCCCTCACTGGGGGTCCTAGGTGGCCTCTTCGTGTTCCATGTCTCCACTGTTAGATATCACTCCTAAAGTCACCCACGTTGACACCTAGGATCTTCCCCATCCCAGGTCCCTAGGACTTCCTAGAGATTCTCTCCAATCCACTACGTTTAGCAGGTGCAGACCTCCATTCATTCATACCAAAATACACACAGGATACATGTGAGCAAAGTTACAAAATGCTGCTTAAGGAAATCCAGGCACCCGAGATCAATACAACATGACATATTTATGGCTTGAAAAGATAATAATTCCACCTGAAAGTGTAGACTTACACAAAGTAATTCTAAGATTTATTCTCAAAGGAAAAGAAACTAGAATAGCTGGAAAAGTAAATGAAATAAATTGATAAATTATACAACCTGATTTTAAGGTCATTATATGGGTGTGAGTGTATAAGATCAATATAAATATGGCCAATTTATTTGTGAAAGATGTTAAAAGTTATAATAGAATTTAGCGGATTGTCTTCTTAATGATTAACACTAAAAAAATGTGAGTTTAGACTCTGACAATGGGAATGAAACAAATTTTACAGCTTATATTAATATGCACTTCAAGAAAGATCTGTGTGTAAGATATAAAGGTATAAAAATTTGAGAAAGAAAATAACAAAAATATTTGTGGTTTGATATCATAGTAATTTTAGCTCTGAAACTGACTCTATAAAACCAATTATAGAGTGAACTTCACTAACATATAGATAATAAGAAAAACATTGTTAAAAATGATTAGATAAATGACAGAAGGGGTCTTAATATTTTTAAGAGGATATACTTAACAAATAGCTGTTTTCCAAACTATGTATCTATGCCCTTAAAATTCAATAATAAAATCTGATATATAAAAAAAAACATGGGGTAGGTACACACACACACACACACACAGAGGGGGCGAGGGGAGAGAGGGAGAGAGGGAGAGAGAGAGACTTGTCAAACTACATCATCTCCTCCCCATGAGTTAAAGGCTAGTTACGCTATATCACATCTGAACAGTGGCATGTCACAACAATGTAAAATAAGGAATCATCAATAAGTTGAAGAATGGTGAAACTCAAGGTATTGTGATTATTAAGCAAAAGCAGTCTCTGGAGGCTTCATATTAGTGATTCCACGTATAATATAATAGAGAAAATAACAGATCCTAGCTCCTTCCCAGGTTAGAGTTATGAGAAAGAAAGTATTTTACAAAATGGGGACTACAATAATGTTTTCTGAGTGGAATTTTTTTAAGACTCAAACATCCTGATTTTGTTGTAGTTGACATTCAGTACACGAGTTAGAATTTCATACAAAATCTAAAGCCAGATACTAGATTTCTAGTTCTTTCTTTGGAGTGGGAGGTCAATCAGGATGCCTTTCTCTCCATGGATTTCTGTAAGAATGCTTATTCCAGATCTTGGCCTTATACCCACATATCAGATAAGTACTGAGGTTTCAGACTTAGGGTTGGAGAACTAGACTAGTGATCAATTAACAGCCAGAGAATCAAGTTGTGTGTTTACTTTTAGAGTTGTAGGTTTTCATTCATTTCTTTTAAAAATAAAAATAAAAACTAAAACATGAGTTTCATCTTTGCTTCTAAGTTAAGCTGTTTCATGTATGTCTATACTTTCCTTATTCTCTCAAGCTGATGGAAATGACTATTGTACATGGCAAGAACAATGCTTTGTATATAGGAAACAGTAAATAAGTTTGAATAGATTGTGCTCCAACTTTATTGAGTTTTAGTAATATGTACAAACCCCATGGCTCAGCAGAGATGGAGGCACATGCCTTTAAGCCCAGGATTTGAGAACGAATACGAAAGGAACATAAGTTCAGAGGCAGCTTGAGCTCCATCTTGCAACTATGTTAAAACATAAAAAGGACAGAGTCCTTCCAGGGATGTGACCATATCTAAGGAAGTTTAAATGCTAGATCAGAGCTGGGTACTGTTGGACAGCCCAAGCCACCACTGACTATACTATTAAACATGATGCAGACAAGGCTTCCTTAGGATGTATGCATGCTGGCTAGCTATTGTCAACTTGCCACAAATTTAGATATGTATGGGGAAAATCTGAACTGAGGAACTTCCTCATCAGTTTGGATTGTAGGCATGTCTGTGGAGGCATTTTATTGATTAACAATTGATGCGGGAGGGCCCAGTCCACCATTGGTGATGCTACCCCTAGTCATGTGGCCCTAGGTTGTAGAAAAAAGCAAGATGAACAAGCCGTGGTGAGAAAGCTAGAAAGTAGTCATCCTCCATGGTTTCTGCTTTAGTTCCAGCTTCCAGGTTCTTTTTGAGCTTCTGCCAGGACTTCCCTTCATGTTTGACTCTAACTTGTAAGCCTAATAAACCCATTCATTCCTTCCAAAGTTGCTTTTGGTCGTATTATTTAACATTACAATAGAAAGCAAACTAGATTGCCACTTTTATCACATGAAATGGTCACATTCAGATCAAATCACAACAAACTGTTACTACATAAGGGCACTTATTCAATATATAATACATATTAAGGACCTACCTGGTTAAGGCTTTATGTTGTTTGTAAGGAATATTTTTGTAGAGAAAACTCATCTATCTAAACAATTAAATGAGTCAAGGATGAATCCTAATAAATCTCTGGCAAGAGATGATCTTGAACTGAATCCCTGAGAGAGGATAGGATTGCAAGATTGTCATGATAGGTATGCATATCTTATTATGCAAATGTCAAGGGCTCATGAAGTTTATTGTTGCAAACTGCTAGTATTTTGAACTAGAGCTGAAGGATAACAGAGAGGATGGCACTATTTCATCTTTACACAGAACCTCGCCTTTGTATAAGCACAATTACATTCCTTGCTTTGTTTGATGCTCATCATCTGAAATGAGAAAAGCAGTTGGAAATGTTGCCCATGCTATGCCTGAGACAGTAAATGAGGGGAAAAAAAAACCAAGACATAGGTCCTGTAATTTTATCTGGAAGCTTCATGCTATAGTATTCTCTACTTTAGGCAGAACCATACTCATAGAAACCTACCTTATAGAAACTTTACATTTTCATTACATGTAATACAAAAGAACCAAATATTAGAGTTCTTAATCCTTTCTCTCTTTATCAGTTTTATCCTTAAGAGTACTACACTGCCTTTACATCCAGGTTGTAGAAACAGGTTGGGAAAACATGCTAATTTAATATTTACCCTATGAAATGTAAATTAAATCTTGTTTACTATCTTCCAGAGGCTTTTTCAGACCATTAATTTCATTCTAACTATTTAAAGGAAGACATATTCTTGTCTTGATTTAAAATTCATGATTTAGGGGAATTTTGTGGGAAAAAAATCACTAAAAGTTGAAAAGTAAATGGACTGTGGAGAGTCCACTCTTATTCAGCATTCCTTATTTGAGGAAATAGAGAAACAGCCTTATGCTGACAAACTTACATTTAACACTGTCAAGCCTCCAGACCACTCAGCGCCTGTCACACTCAGTCATATTTCTGCCTCACTGCTGCTGAGTCTAATCTATTCTTTCATATTTTCCATTTCTCCTTTTATTAAACACAGATTTTATGATTAATGTATTGGAAAATGCCAAAAAGATCTTTTTAAGAGATAGGGAAATGGGATGTTATTTCTTCGTTGAAATAACATTATGGGTTAACAACCCTGAAAGTAGTAGAATTTCAGCACCCAGGGCAAGATTACTATAACCTAGCATTAGCAATCCGACTGGAGATGATTTATAAGTTTGTTATGGCATATTAAACACTCTGTGAAAAAGAGTTTTACCTGCACAAAGCAATAGCTCAATGAAAATAAAGTGCTTCTTTGATGTGAGTTATTGCATCCTCAATCAGCACAAGCAAACCAAAAAAATAAAATCATTCAATACACACTGAGAATCATCATGCACTGAGAGTCATAATGAATAACATGTCCTCTCATGCAGCTTCATACATCAGAGTGACACTATTTTCTTCTTCATGAGACATGCCAGATAAAAATAGCCGAACATTTGTAATCTGACCTCCAGAAGTGCAAGCATTTCTAGGTTTAACCCTCACTATCTTAATTACAGGGCTTACCACATATGAGTAACCCCATTACATAAGTGACCTCTTCTATATTCTTCACTCCCAAAAAACCAATATTAACTCAAAAAAGATAACTTAGTATCAATAGGAGGTGTAATCTATCTCTGCTCTCTTATCTTTCTTTCCCCACCCCCCGATTTTTAAAGTTGATAGGTTATGTAGTCAAAATTAATTTGTATTTCAAGTTGTGTGGAATTAAATGTCTTGAGTTACATTTGAAGCTTTGTTTCCTTTTAATTCTTAAATTTAAACTGTGTGTGTGCAAGTACGCACATGCGTGAGCATGTGTGCACAAGTATATGGGCACCATGTATACACAAAAGACTACATTAGAAGATACATTAGATCTCCTGGAACTAAAGATACAGATGAATGTGATATTCAGTGTAGTTACTGGAAACTAAACTTAAGTTTTCTGCAAAAGCAGTAAGTAGTCTTAACTGCTGACCATTTATCCAGCTTCCTGGGTGGCTTTAGTATCACTAGATGCCAGGATGATTCTTGCTTTTTAAATTTCCCAACCCTACCTAACACATAGAGTGCTATGGTATAGTAATCACACCATGAATCAGATATTTACCTGCATAAGAATATTTCAATGAAAATGAAATGCTTTTTTGATGTATGTTATTATATACCATATGAACACTAGCAAACCAAAAAAAAAAAGGTAATCATTTTTTTAACCTCCAGGAAATTGATGAGCACTAAAGTCAACTAAAATGCAGATTATATATACCTATACCTATACCTATACCTATACCTATACCTATACCTATACCTATACATATACATATACATATACATATATATATTTCCACAATTTGGTCCTCCTATTTATCTTATAGACTATCAAACAGAGGCTCAGCTATGTAAGTAATGTGCCTTGAAGAGGTCTTGTCTATCACAAGAAAATGACATATGGCCTAAATTTTAATAGCCCCATGAATGTGTCATAGACATTTCAGTTCCACAAATATAATTACCAATAAATAAAATTTGCCTGTACTAAAACCATATATAAAAACCATATATGTAACCAAGGAAGAACCAAAATATATTAAAATATTTTCTATTAATGTCTTTCAAATATTAGGGATGGTTGAGGGATTAAATACATATTTATGAAGAAGTGCGACTGAGAAAACATATTAATTCATTAAGAAGACCTAAACAACGGTCTAGAAAGTATATCATGCCATACTAATTAATGTGTGCTAGAGAGAGACATCATAGAGCTCAACTTTTTCATCTCTTTACTCTCTACCCTGACATCATCTTTAATAATAAGAAAAGGGTTTTTTATATAAACTTCTTAATGTAAGTGGATCTTAATCTTTCATTTACAAGATCTCTGCACTCATGCATTGTGTTAAGGTGTACCTTAAAACACACAAAGGCCTCTGGGCTGGAGCAGACACAGAGTCGGTCTGCTCCTGTCCTGTTGAGAAACTGAATCCTGAGTCATCCAGGAGCCACTGCACTCAGAGCAGCTGGTAAGAACTCCATCTCACTCCCTAAACCCCAGAGATACATCGGGGAGCCAGGGACATCCAGGGCACAGCAGCTACCCAAACCCCGCCCCTCCAGAATTCCACTTCCCTTCCACCCCTGCCTGGTCCTCTGGGCTGGAGCAGACACAGAGCCGGTCTGCTCCTGTCCTGTTGAGAAACTGAATCCTGAGTAACCCAGGAGCCACTGCACTCAGAGCAGCTGAAACTGAATCCTGAGTCATCGAGGACCCACTGCACTCAGAGCAGAAGGATTTCCAGATCCAAAAGGTGGCCTGAGTCCCAGGAGTTATTCCACCCAGGAGATTAGGAGCATAAGACCACAGAGACCTCTAGACTCTGAGGAGCTCTGCAATAAGCAAGATAACTGGAAATACAGACTCCAGTTTTACACAGTGAGGGCAGGTACCACTAGAGTTAACCAGATGGCGAAAGGCAAGCGCAAGAACATAAGCAACGGAAACCAAAGTTTCTTGGCATCATCAGTGCCCAGTTCTCCCAATATAGCAAGCCCTGAACACCACATCACAACTGAAAAGCAGGATTCAGAATTAAAATCACTTCTCATGATGATGATAGAGGATTATAAGAAGGAATTAAGTAACTCCCTTAAAGAAATACAGGAGAGTACAAGTAAACAGATAGAAGCCCTTAAAGAAGAATCACAGAAATCCCTTAAAGAAATGGAAGAAAACACAAAGAAGGAATTAAACAAAAACATTCAGGATCTGAAACTAGAAATAGAAACAATAAAGAAAGTTCAAAGGGAGACAACCATGGAGATAGAAAACCTAAGAAAGAGATCAGGAGTCACAGACGCAAGCATCACCAACCGAATACAAGAGATAGAAGAGAGAATCTCAAATGCAGAAGATACGGTGGAAAATATTGACACAGTTGTCAAAGAAAATGCAAAATGCAAAAAACTCCTAACTCAAAACATCCAGGAAATCCAGGACACAATGAGAAGACCAAACCTAAGGATAATAGGTATAGATGAGAATGAAGATTCCCAACTTAAAGGGCCAGTAAATATCTTCAACAAAATTATTGAGGAAAACTTCCCTAACCTAAAGAACAAGATGCCCATAAACATACAAGAAGCCTACAGAACACCAAATAGACTAGACCAGAAAAGAAATACCTCCCGTCACATAATAATCAAAACATCAAATGCACAAAACAAAGAAAAAATACTAAAAGCAGTAAGGGAAAAGGGTCAAGTAACATATAAAGGCAGACCTATAAGAATTACACCAGACTTCTCACCAGAGACTATAAAAGCCAGAAGAGCCTGGACTGACATCATACAGACCCTAAGAGAACACAATTGCCAGCCCAGATTACTATACCCAGCAAAACTCTCAATCACTATAGATGGTGAAACCAAGATATTCCATGACAAAACCAAATTTGCACAATATCTTCCCACAAACCCAGCACTTCAACGGATAATTGATGGAAAATGCCAACACAAGGAGGGAAACTACAACCTAGGAAAAGCAAGTAAGTAATCTTCCAACAACCCCCAAAAAAGATACAAACATAACTTTACCTCTAATAACAAAAATAACAGGAAGCAACAATCATTTTTCCTTAATATCTCTTAACATCAATGGTCTCAATTCCCCAATAAAAAGACACAGACTATCAGACTGGATACACAAACAAGACCCAGAATTTTGCTGCATACAAGAAACGCACCTCAGCGACAAAGACAGACACTACCTCAGAATAAAAGGGTGGAAAACAATTTTTCAAGCCAATGGTCCCAAGAAACAAGCTGGAGTAGCCATTCTAATATCAAATAAAATCGACTTTCATCCAAAATTAATCAAAAAAGATAAGGAAGGACACTTCATACTTATCAAAGGAAAAATCTACCAAGGTGAACTCTCAATTCTGAACATCTATGCTCCAAATGCAAGGGCACCTACATACATAAAAGAAACTTTACTAAAGCTCAAAACACACATTACACCTCACACAATAATAGTGGGGGATTTCAACACCCCACTGTCAGCAATGGACAGATCATGGAAACAGAAACTAAACAGAGACACTTTGAAATTAACAGAAGTTATGAACCAAATGGACTTAACAGACATCTATAGAACATTTCATCCTAAAACAAAAGAATATACCTTTTTCTCAGCACCTCATGGTACCTTCTCCAAAATAGACCATATAATTGGTCACAAAACAAGCCTATACAGATACAAAAAGATTGAAATAATCCCTTGCATCTTATCAGATCACCACGGACAAAGACTGGTCTTTAATAATGACAAAACCAATGGAAAACCCACGTGCACATGGAAACTGAACAACTCTCTACTCAATGATGACTTGGTCAAGGAAGAAATAAAGAAAGAAATAAAAGACTTTTTAGAATTCAATGAAAATGAGGACACATCATACCAAAACTTGTGGGACTCCATGAAGGCAGTGCTAAGAGGAAAGCTCATAGCTCTAAGTGCCTACAAAAAGAAACTGGAAAGAGCACACACTAACAAGTTGACTGCACAACTAAAAGCTCTAGAACAAAAAGAAGCAAATACACCCAGGAGGAGTAGAAGGCAGGAAATAATCAAACTCAGGGCTGAAATCAACCAAATAGAAACAGAAAGAACAATACAAAATATCAATAAAACCAGGAGTTGGTTCTTTGAGAAAATCAACAAGATAGATAAACCGTTAGCCAGATTAACCAGAGGGCACAGAGACAGTATCCAAATTAATAAAATCAGAACTGAAAAGGGAGACATAACAACAGAAACTGAAGAAATTCAAAAAATCATCAGATCTTACTACAAAGGCCTATACTCAACAAAACTGGAAAACCTGGATGAAATGGACAATTTCCTAGACAGATACCAGGTCCCAAAGTTAAACCAGGAGCAGATAAACCATCTAAATAGTCCCATAACCCCTCAGAAAATAGCAGCAGTCATCAAAAGCCTCCCCACTAAAAAAAGCCCAGGACCAGATGGTTTTAGTGCTGAATTCTATCAGACCTTCAAGGAAGACCTAATACCAATTCTCTTCAAACTATTCCACAAAATAGAGACAGAAGGAACACTACCCAATTCGTTCTATGAAGCTACAATTACACTCATACCCAAACCCCACAAGGACCCGACAAAGAAAGAGAACTTCAGACCAATCTCCCTTATGAACATCGATGCAAAAATACTCAATAAAATTCTAGCAAACCGAATCCAAGACCACATCAAAACAATCATCCATCATGATCAAGTAGGTATTATCCCAGGAATGCAGGGATGGTTCAATATTCGGAAATCCATCAATGTAATCCACTATATAAACAAACTTAAAGAAAAAAACCACATGATCATCTCACTAGATGCTGAGAAAGCATTTGACAAAATTCAACATCCCTTCATGATAAAAGTCTTGGAAATATCAGGAATTCAAGGCCCCTACCTAAACATAGTAAAAGCAATTTACAGCAAACCAGTAGCCAACATCAAGCTAAATGGAGAGAAACTTGAAGCAATCCCACTAAGATCAGGGACTAGACAAGGTTGCCCACTCTCCCCCTACCTATTCAATATAGTACTGGAAGTCTTAGCCAGAGCAATTAGACAGCAAAAAGAAGTCAAAGGGATACAAAAAGGAAAGGAAGAAGTCAAAATATCGCTATTTGCAGATGATATGATAGTATACTTAAGGGACCCCCAAACTTCCACCAGAGAACTCCTAAACCTGATAAACAACTTCAGCAAAGTGGCTGGTTATAAAATCAACTCAAACAAATCAGTAGCCTTCCTCTACATGAAAGATAAACAGACTGAAAAAGAAATTAGGGAAATGACACCCTTCACAATAGTTGCAAATAATATAAAATACCTTGGTGTGAATCTAACCAAGCAAGTGAAAGACCTGTATGACAAGAACTTCAAGTCTCTGAAGAAAGAAATTGAAGAAGATCTCAGAAGATGGAAAGATCTCCCATGCTCATGGATTGGCAGGATTAATATAATAAAAATGGCCATCTTGCCAAAAGCAATCTACAGATTCAATGCAATCCCCATTAAAATCCCAACTCAATTCTTCACAGAGTTAGAAAAGGAAATTCTCAAATTCATATGGAATAACAAAAAACCCAGGATAGCGAAAACTATTCTCAACAATAAAAGAACTTCTGGAGGAATCACCATCCCTGACCTCAAGCTGTACTACAGAGCAATAGTGATAAAAACTACCTGGTATTGGTACAGAGACAGGCAGGAAGATCAATGGAATAGAATTGAAGACCCAGAAATGAACCCACACACTTATGGTCACTTGATCTTTGACAAAGGAGCTAAAACTGTCCAGTGGAAAAAGGACAGCATTTTCAACAAATGGTGCTGGTTCAACTGGAAGACAACATGTAGAAGAATGAAAATTGATCCATTCTTATCCCCTTGTACAAAGCTCAAGTCTAAGTGTATAAAGGACCTCCACATAAAACCAGATACACTGAAACTAATAGAAGAGAAGGTGGGGAAAAGCCTCGAATACTTGGGCACAGGGGAAAAGTTCCTGAACAGAACTCCAATGGCATATGCTCTAAGATCGAGAATTGACAAATGGGACTTCATAAAATTGCAAAGTTTCTGTAAGGCAAAGGACACTGTCAATAGGACAAAACGACAACCAACAAATTTGGAAAAGATCTTTACCAATCCTTCATCTGATAGAGGGCTAATATCCAATATATACAAAGAACTCAAGAAATTAGACTCCAGACAACCAAATTACCCTATTAAAAAATGGGGTATAGAGCTTAACAAAGAATTTTCAACGGAAGAAACTCGAATGGCCAAGAAGAAATGTTCTAAAGAAATGTTCAGCATCCTTAGTCGTCAGGGAAATGCAAATCAAAACAACCCTGAGATTCCATCTCACACCAGTCAGAATGGCTAAGATTAAAAACTCAGGTGATAGTAGATGCTGGCGAGGGTGTGGAGAAAGAGGAACACTCCTCCATTGTTGGTGGGACTGCAAGATGGTGCAACCTCTTTGGAAATCAGTCTGGCGGTTCCTCAGAAAATTGGACATAGCATTACCCGAGGATCCAGCTATACCACTCCTAGGCATATACCCAGAAGATGCTCGAACATATAATAAGGACATATGCTCAACTATGTTCATAGCAGCCTTATTTATAATAGCCAGGAGCTGGAAAGAACCCAGATGTCCTTCAACTGAGGAATGGATTCAAAAAATGTGGTATATTTACACAATGGAGTATTACTCAGCTATTAAAAACAATGAATTCGAGAGGTTCCTAGGTAAATGGATGGAACTAGAAATTATCATCCTGAGTGAGGTAAGCCAATCACAAAAGAACACACATGGTATTCACTCACTGATTATTGGATATTAGCCTAGAACCTTGAAATGCCCAAGATGCAACTCACAGGCCACATGAAGCCCATAAAGAAGGAAGACCAAGTGAGGGTGATTCGGTCCTTCTTAGAAGGAGCAACAAAATACTCAAGGGAGCAAATATGGAGAAAAAGTGAGGGACAGAAACTGAAGGAGGGGCCGTCTCAAGACCACCCCACCTGAGTATCTATCCCATGTGCAGTCACCAAAGGTAGATGCTGATGTGGAAGACAGGAAGTGCATGCTGATAAGAGCCTGATATGGATATATTCTCAGAGGCCTTCAAGAGTCTGACATATTCAGAGGCAGATGTTCACAACTAGCCATTGAACTGATCATGGGGTTCTCAATAGAGGAGTTAGAGTGAAGACTGAAGGAGCTGAAAGGATTTACAGCACCATGAGGAGAGCAACAATACCAACCAACCACAGCTCCCAGGGTCTAAACCACCAGCCTGGGAGCACTTAGGGGGGGATCCAGGGCTTCAGCTGAATATGTAAAAGTGGAGGGCCCTGCTGGACATAGGTGGAAGAAGAGAACCTTGACCTCATGAAGGCTGGATGCCCCAGGGGGTGGGAATTTTGAGGGTGGGGAGGTGGGAGTGGGGGGGGTAGATAGAGGTTACATCCACAGAGAAGAAGGAGGAGGGGCGAGGGGATTGGGGGTTCCGAGGGGGTGGTGGGGGATGGGGTAAGGGGACAACATAGGAAATGTAAATAAATCATCCAAAAAAAAAAAAACCACACAAAGAACAAACCCACCGTGCATTCATGCATTGTCTTAAGGTGTACCTTAAAACACACAAAGAACAAACTCACCGTTCTTGGCAAGTTGGGTACTCTCTGGCTTGGACTGGAGTGTTTTTAGTACATTTTCAGGAATGTTAATGATTTGACATTAAAATTTATATCTAATGTACTATCTCCAAAGTGGCAGGGACAATACTAAGAACAACAGGGCAGGAAGGTGTGCTTTCTGCCAGGGACAGGAGTACACACCTGTAATCCCAGTACTTGAAGGCTAAGGCCTTTATGTTTTGAACTAGTTTTAGTTACATATAGCAAAATTGTGCCTCAAAAAAAATTTAAAAGACAAAAAGAATTTTTCTTTCCCATAACTAAACAGTTTAAGTTTCAAAAATAGATATTTTGAGGGACAGCATGCCCTACGTGACTGAGGACATCAAGGGCCTTCTGGTGCAAATTCATGCTATGAACTCAATGATTCAGGAGAGGAGAAATACAGTATTACTTAACATTCTAGAATATGAGCCTCACACCCAACACCCACATTCTTTCCTTTTTATAAGAAAATCTTTTGTTTCTTTATTCTCTCTCTCTCTTTTTTTGTTAACACCATTCCCACACATGCCTTAAAATCATCCTCTTGTTTCACAGGACACTTTGGAACCACCTTGAATATCTTATTAATCAGGTTAACTTTAAAATCACGAATACACTCTCTCTGCATATTTTCAGTGGGCAGGTTGAGTCAGGTATATTAACTAAAATTCCTTTCATTCTACAACCAAAGAAATGGAAATGAACCTATTCAATATCTCCCTCTAGACAAACTTTTATGGGCAAAACAGCCTTTTAAAAGCCTTATTAAGTTGAAATTGTTACATGATGAAAGTTAAAAGACAAAAGTTACAAGATGAAAGTTAAATGACAAAGTCTAGAGAATTAAAGGGATTTTTAAAAAGCCTTATTTTTCTTTAAATAAAATAGGGAATTTGGAATAAATCTTCTTTGTTTCCATCATGAAAGATTGTGTGTGGATTTGAACATCATTTCTGTTACATTGTGTTACCTGTCTAGATAAAAAGTATATAATCTTGACAAATCATAGATGATTTAGATCCATTACTTACACAAAAAGAAAAAAAAGAAGAAAAAAAGGAAAAAAATGTCACATTCACATTCAAAAAGCAGAAAAATATCTTTGCTGATATTTTACTGAATTCCCAGTGTCTGAAAACAGCAGTATGGACTGAAGAGCTGTTAAAACCTGAAATATACATTAGAGACGTCAAAAATCCAAAGCCAAGAGATGACTCTCACTGATGCTAAGGTCACACATGTGCCTTTTGTCTACCATAAAAAGAGAGCTGGCTTACTGGATACTTATTCATTTATTTCAAAACTTGGGAAGAACCAGACAGTAATGCCATTTGACTGAGTCTTCATTCAGAGTAATTTAGGATAGGGGTAAAGAGTGTTTTTCATTCGAGTCCTCTTTGCTCTTAAGAGCATAGGAAAAAGGTGCAATAAATTAATATGTCTTAGATGAAAATGTCTAAGACTTAATTTAAATAAAACCCCAATGATTAATTAATTACATCATTAAATGGAGCTCATTTGATCTATTTTGCATGATGACACACTTTGGAAATAGTCATTATAAGATCATGTAAATGATATTTAACCCAAGGGTGAAATAGAATGGGGGTAATTAATGAGTAGAAATAATAAGCTACAGTTTATTGCCTGCTTATTGTGAGCTAATCCTCTTCTCTCCTTTACTTGCATTGGCCCTATCTGATACAAACACTCTGTATTGTTTTCAGGCTGCCATATGAGGAAAAGAGCAAAGTCAGTGGCTTGTTCTTAGTGGCACATTTGTAATTAGTGTCTGGTTCCAGATCTTCCCTCATAGTTACCAGAAAAGGATCAGAGCTTAACCAATGTAGACTTAGAGTTGCTAGTTAAGGATTTACTCTGGAATGCTATACATGCAAGTATTTCTTTTCCAAGCAGTAACTTGGAATTATTCTACAGAATTTTAGAAGATTCTTGCCACCAACCTAAGCCCTGGGTGTGGAAGAAAGATTACTCACTTAGTTATTAAATCTAAGTAAATACCATGGGTTTTCACCTGAGTGCTGTATTCTTGCCCATTCCCACATGCTATCAGTGAGTCAGTACTTTAAAAATGATGAAATGGATGGTTTCTTAGCGAATGACCTGGTGCTGTTATTAAGGCTAGGATAAGGTTATATTTTCTAGCACTGGCTTTGTAGTAAATTATAGTTTTAAATAAATTGCAGGGTAAAGTTTTTTATTTGATTGTCTGTGTGCAATGTTATTTCAGTGAATTCTCCAGTCAGGACAAAATTTCATCCTAAGGAGACTGTCTACAGAGTCTTATGGAGTTATGTCAATATTTCAATTGTATCCGACCATACTTAATGAGAACTAATATCCACTTACATGCTACTGACAACCTGGGAACACTGCGATCTTTGTAAATTACTCTTCCTCTGTTAATGTTGATGAAGGTCAAAGAAAAAAAGAACAATTGACTCATGTTACTGGACTCATTCAAATGTTCACATTTTCCTTCATGGTAATAATCAATATTCATTGAACTAATACCTGATACTCAAGGATTTCATCTTCTCAGTCCTAAATATTGAATAAGAAGGAAACCCTCTGAATTTGTTATGTTATCAAATTTGTAGGAACAAATGTGTCCTTAAATAGAGGTAATTACTGAAGGAGGCTTCCTCTAAACACACACATGCACACTCACACGCACACGTGCGCACACAAACACACACACACACTGATTCACAGAACTTAGATATTTGTATTTTAAATGAGTAGTACTTTCTGTCCAGGTCCAGTTCAAGAGAGAGGTTATCCTTGGAGTGCTCTGCTTCTCCCTCTTGGGATACTGCCTTGGAAGGCGTCTTAGTCACTGCCCTATTTCTGTGAAGAGATGCCACAACCATAGGAACTCTTACAAAAAAAGTATTTAACTGGGACCTTGCTAACAGTTTCAGAAGATTAGTCTATTATCATCATGGCAGGAAATACAGCAGCTAGCATGGTGCTGGAGTTGAGAATTCTATATCCTGATCCACAACAGAGAGAAAGAGATAAACTGGGCCTGGCATAGGCTTTTTAAACCTCAAAGTCCATCCCCAGTGGCATCCTTTCTCCAACAAACTCACATCCCCTCATCGTTCTAATTCTTCTCATATAGTACCATTCCACTATGACCTAGCATCCAAATATATATGTCCATGGGGACATTTTTATTCAAACCAACACAGTAAGAATATTAGTTATATGAACGGGAAAGAAGTTCTCGTTTATTGCTAATGGATAAAACTCAAAGGTCAATGACTGAATGCTGATGATTTACAAACAAGTGAAGGGGTTGTATCAGAATGGGAGAGTGTCTCAACTCTCCTCTGCCTATAGAAACATCACTTTATATAACTCTTTTTACAAGAAAATGCTTTTGTAATAACTTAGGAATTTAGGGAAAAGATTATTATGACTTGATAGAGGAGAGAAACAAAAAATTCACAGTGAAGATGATTTGAATAGTCTATGTCTAAAATGTTTCTCAAATTCTGACAGCTGAGAATATTAATTGATTTTCCAAGCCTGTGTGGAGGAAATCACATAGGGTGGGTTATATACCACGTTAGGATTCAGTTTTTATGTGCCAGTCTGGACCTTGTGTTTACTCTCTCAACAACCTGATTCCAGATGCTCTAAACTGTCCTCTATGCACAGAAATTCTGGCAACACAATGATTTAATCTACCCTAGTATCCACATAATCATTTCAGACACCAAGTGTACCCTGGAATGACCTAAATCCCTAGGTTTTATGTCGCTTCAGCTCAGAATGGAGTTCAGAGCCCAACACATTCTCACTTCTTCCACATACTTGCCCATGTTGCAGTCACAAGCTGACCTGAGGATTATGTTGAACTCTTTAGATACATACTCAATCAATACAGCACATCAAATGCCAGTACAGGCAAAATGGCCTGAGTTATCATAGGTTTCAGATCAGTTTAGATCAGATTCCAGGTATACATTCCTAGGACATGACCAGTGTTTGGAGCAGTTCAGCATTCTTGGCCTCAGAAATCAAGTTGGTAATACCTTGTCATTCCAATGGTCTAATTCCACATAGTAGCAGTTCTGGAGCTCCACACTCCAGAACTAGGGACAAGACCCCTCTCAAGTTTGTACTTGACTTAAGCTCTATTATTGCTGTTCTACCAGGCTGTCCTTATGATGCAGACCAGAAGCCATGGTCCAGCATCTAAAGCATTCAGGGTCTATACTTCCTCCAAGCAACTGAAATGACCTAAGCCATTGTTTGGTCTTTCTAGACTGAGGCTCTAGGATCATCTCTTTAGACTAGTTCTCCAAATTAGGGCTCATAGATTCAGGCTCCAGAAAGACTCTAATGGACACTGTTTCAGGCATACACCTTTATGGCCTCAAATAATGGCCTTAGTAGTTCATGACGACAAGCTGAATTCCACAAATCCAAGCCTTAAGTATATACTTCAGTTTTTGAGGGGCTTCTAGAAATTAAGCTACCTTGCTTTGATAGTCTCAGAATAAATCCACCTGTGTAATATCTCATACTGCCATACTTGACTCCTGGGACATTCTAACTAATGTGGCTTTCTCAGACATAAGTCTTCAAAAACTGGAATAAACCCTACCCCTTCCAATGTAAAAAATTCAATATAAGGAGATGAAAAACGTGAAAGAGTAGAAGTATTTGCACACCAAAAGAGCACATTAATCTTACAGAAACTGATCCCACAACATAGATATATACAAGTTGTCTGATAAGAACTGAAAACTGTTATTATAAGAAATCCCAGTGAACTTCAGAAAAATAAGCCAAAAATAAAATATAATGGAGATTAAAATTATTAAAAGTATATATTTCATAGTGTATGTATATGGACATACAGGGGGAGAGAGAGAGAGAGAGAGAGAGAGAGAGAGAGAGAGAGAGAGGGTCATGTTAGTTAACTTTCTGTTTCTGTAATAAAGCAAACTATTACAACCAAGAACAGCTTAAGGAGGAAAGAGTTTGTTTTAACTTATAGTCACAGAGATAATTTCCATAATGATGGGGAAGGTAGAGCAGCAAGAGTAGGAACCTAGCTGACCATATTTTCATTCACATATAGGAGTCAAAGAGGGAAGGAGAAAGAGAAGGAGAAAGGGAGGGAGGGAGAGAGGGACAAAGAAAGAGAGACACACAGAGAGAAACAGAGAGAGAGAGAGAGACAGAAAGACAGAGAGACAGAGAGAGAGAACATGAAGTAAGGTGATCTATAAACCTTCACAGTCCACCCCATATGACATACTTCTTCCACTAAGGTAGTACCTCCCAACGATTCCATTATTTTCCTAAATGATGTTACCAATTAGGATCTAAGCATTTAAATACATAAGCATATGATGGACATTTCTCATTTAAATCCCAACAGAACTTAAACAAAATACAGTTAATGAAGTAAAAATGTCATCATGAGCATTTTGAGTTCATGACAAACCTGGACTCCATACTCTGCTCTAGACCAGCCTGAGTTATAAAGAAAAACATTGTTCCTGCATGCCATCAGAGAACAACAAAGAAAATAATAATAACAAAAGGAAGAAGATCATAGAATTTATGAAATAACAGCAAAAGAAAAACCACTGAAGTAATAGTAGTTCAGTCAGGGAAATGGGGGAGATGATGAGGAGAAATCCTAGTTAATTGATAAGAAGTTTTCTCAATCTGGGGACAGATACTAACATCCACATAGAAGATAATCAAAGGTCTGTCATATTCACTTTAAGCAGGACTATAACAAGATAGCACATCTGTAACACTATCATGTGGGAGACAGAAGTGGGAAGATCAAATATGTGGGACTACATGAAGGCTTGTCCTAGAGAATCCTCAACTAACTAAATAAATACTCTATTAAGATGTGTTACAAAGAAACTCCCCAGAGCAATGAAAAATTTACAAAATCAGTAACAAAAGTAAACTATCAACAAAAGGAACCAAAAAGCCATCACTGGGTAGCATCATCTTACTAGACGTGCTCCAGGGAGATGTTCCAGCAGAAAGAAAAGGACACCAGTCAGGAACATAAATGCATATAACAGTGTAAAATTCACTGGTAGATGACTGTAGCCAAAGTCAAAGTCCTCTAATTTGGTAGTAATGGTCTATAAATCACTTGCATTTTACTATGAAGATAAAAGGCACAAACTGTTACAAAACAGTTATAGCTGCAGTAATTGGTTAAGCAATACACAATATAAACAGAGTGAAGTGTCACTTGAAAGTGTAAAATGTGGAGGGAATGGAGCAACTGAGTAGCATTTTTTTTCCTTGCAATCAAAGTTAAGTTTTTGTCATCACAAAATAGTCTAGAATAGATATAAGGTGTTTTATATGAGGCTTTTGCTAACCAAAACTATAAAAGAAAAAAAAACTGATGTAGATGCACAAAACTTTATATGGAGGGAGTGAAAGCATAATGCTGGAACCCATGTCTTTAACACAAAGGAGGACGTGCAAAGAAGGGACTAAAGAAGCTACAGAATAATCCAGGGATAAACCCAAAATATCTGTAGTAATCACATGCTGATTAGGATTCACTTTACATGTAAATGGTTTCAAGTAACCCATGAAAAGGCAGGCTGACTAAAGAAGGAAGAAGAGGAGGAACAAGAGGAAGAGGAGAAGGAAAGAAAGAAAGAAGAAAAGAAAAAAGAAAAAGAATTTCAAGATTTAATCATTACTGTAGATTTGAAGTCATCTGTCATCCATAGGCTTATATCTTGGCCATATCTATGGGTACTGTTTTAGAAGGTCTTGGAATCTTTAGAAAGTGGAACTTGCTGGAGGAAGTGAATTACTGAAGGCAAGTCTTAATGTTTGATAGCTGATACCATTTTCCAAGTTCTCTCTGTTTACTGATCTGGAAAAATCTAATAAATAGAATAAAACACTTGCAAACCACATATGTAATAAAGAGTTAATACAAATAAAGTGAGGAAACAACCTTATGAAGAAATGGCCTGGATAAGTGTATTTCATAAGAGTTTACAGAGATCATCATCAGGTAAAAGATAAAAGTATGTATCACTAATTATTAGAGAAACAAATTAAAGCTACAACTTGAGATTACTCATGCCTAAAATGTCTACAATAAAATGATGAAAGATAAGATTATGGAGAAGGACATTAGCATTCATTCTGGGAATGCAAATTTATACAGCTGTTATAGAAAAACAGTATGTGGTTCATCAAACTGTACAGACCAAAGTACTATATGATTCAGCATCCCCACTCATGAGCAAATATCCAAAGTAAATGGTGTAAAATTGCTGAAGAGATATGTGGGTTTCAATGTCCACTAAAGCACTATATGAAACAACCAAAGCATGTGTCCTTTTAACTTCATCTGTCCACTTATCACAGCTTAGGGTGATGTGAGAGTCTCAAATGATGGTTTTCCATCTCAGACTAGCCTATGGCCATGCCTGTGAAAAAGTGTCTTTACTGATTATTAATGTTGAGAGGTTTATTCTACTGTGGTTGCACCATTCATAGGCAAGTGTGCCTGGGCTAAGTGAGCATCTGAACATGAGCCTGTGAAGGTGTGAGAAAGAAGCCAGCAACAGTATGCATCCATGGTTTCTGCTTCAGTTCCTGCTTGAGTTTCTGCCTTGATTTCTGTCAATGATGGGCTGGAGTGAAAGGTGTAAGCCAAATGCACCTTTCCCTCCTCAAGCTGCTCCTAGTCTGAGTGCCTTATGACAGCAAAGGGAGGAAAGTAGAAGATTCTGGAATCAATGTAAGAGTGCCCAAGTGAGTGCATAAAGAAACTGATATGTATAAAGATATGTAGTGGAAAAGTCTTTGTATTTTCAGAAATCCTATCATTTGCAATAGTTTGGATGAAGGTGATTGGCAGTGGGGTAGGGAGCATTTTATTAAATAGGTCAGGGACAAAATGGCAACAACCCATTCCCATTGATACATAGAAGATAAAAATAAAATACAGAGAAGTTAAAACTGTAGTCACCAGGAGCTGAGTCTTGGAGTCAGGCATTGATATATAAGAAAAAAGTTGGTGAAAAAAAAAGATGCAAAAATTTAATTAGAAAATAATAAGTTAAAGAATTTAATCCAAGGCCCTACAAACACTAGAGAAATACTTCACTACAAGCAACATCTCTAGTCTTCTAAATACCTGCATTAATACCTATTCAAACAGTTTGAAAATTGAATGAACACAGCCACCTCTGACATTATAGTGTTAGCTATTAATAGTTAAGGACACAACTTTGCTTTGCTCTCCCATGGCATTCATGTATCATGTATCAGGCTCGGTAACTGTTTATTTTGTGTAAGAGTCTGAATTTGATATTCTGACCATACCTCACTAAATAGCATATTTGATGAAAAATAGAACTCTGCCTGCCAGTTGTTGAAGACAGTATTACTTGACTGAGTTTACGCTGAATATTAACAGATACAAATACGGAGGAAAAAGAGGCCACTGTCTGCAGACATCCTTTTACCTCTATGTTGGTACCCTAGAAAATCTGAATTTTATGAAGTTACTAAGGTGGGGACAGCGGTCTGGCTCAGAAGGTTAAAAGCATCATGAACTTGTAAAAATGTGGAAAATATTCTAGTCTAAAAGAAGCCAAAATGCTTGGTGCTGTTAAGAAAGGACATACATGGTATGTACTTACTGATAAGTAGATATTAGCCAACAAGTACAGAATATCCATGATACATACCACAGACCCTAAGACGTTAAACAAGAAGGAAGGCCCAAGTGAGGATGTTTCAATCCCACATAGAAGAGGGAACAAAATAATCACAGGAGGCAGCAGGAGGAAGGGACCTAGGTGGGAGAGGGGAAGGGGAGTGGGAAATGGGTGCAGGATCAAGTATGGGGGAGATAGGAAAGAAGCCCAGAAGGACAGGAAAATGGATAGAAATATGCAGCTGCCGGGGTTGGGGAAGGAGAGGGGCTGGGAGGAACCTCTAGAAAGTTCCAGATACCTGGGATTTGAGAGGATCCCAAGATTCAGTGGGGATGATCTCAGCTGACATTTCCAACAGTGGGGAGATAGAACCTGAAGAGACCACAACCAGTAGTTAGACAGGGCTCCCAGTGAAGGTTATGAGGACACCAAGCCAACTTCAAAATTTTTGACCCAGAATTTTTTCTGTCTAAAAGTAATATAGGGGTAACAATATAGCAGAGACTGAAGGAATGACTGATCAGTGACTAGCCCAACTTGGGATCCATCCCATGGGCAGGCACCAAAGCCTGACACAATGACTGATACTATGTAGTGCTTACAGACTAGCATTGCTGTCCTCTGTGAGGCTCTACCAGCAGCTGAATGAGACAGATGCAGATACTGTCAAGCAATGGACCCCTACGAAAGAGTTAGGGGAAGGATTGAAGGAGCTGTAGGGGATGGCATCCACCTAGGAAGACCAACAGTGTCAGCTAATCTGGACCCCTGGGAGCTCCCAGAGACAAAGCCACCAATCAAAGAGATGCTCTGAGGTCCCTGGCACATAAGTAGCAGAGGACTGCCCTGTATGGCCTCAGTCAGAAAGGATGTGCCTAATCCTATAAATATTTGATGCCCCTGTCAAGGGAGATGCTTTTGGTGATGTGGGATGGGGAACATCCTCTCAGAGATGAAGGAGAGGGAAGATGGGATGAAGAACTCTGGGAGTGTAGACCGGGAAGAGGGGCCAAAAAGAAGCATAATTGAAATATAAAAATGATAAAATAAAAATCAGTGTATGGATTACAGAAATACATTTCCTGTTTGTTAATTTGTGAAGATAAAAGTAGAGATGGAGAATCCAGTTCCGTTTTTAATGTTACTGGGAACTGTTGTTGATTTCACATGACAGTAGCACTGCCATGGAATGAAAAAGTAAAGACTTTGTTCAAACCAACTAACAAACAAACAACAGTTAGAAATATGAGATGAAAAAAATGTTACCAGCCCCAAGTTTGACTTATATTTTGATAGAGTTCAGAGACAGTTATCATTTTGTTATTTTTAGACTGCAAACTATAAAATATGAAAAAATATATTCTCTTCAAGTGACCAGGTCTAGTCAAGAGTCTTTTGCTGAGAAGTCCTCTTTTGTTGGGGTAGAGGTTATGAGATCTAGTTCTGTGCAGACTGAGTATTTTTATGTCAACCATGGAACTGCACATTTTTAAAAACTATTTATTGATTCTTCATGATTTTAATACAATAACACTCCCTCTGTCCCTTTCCTTCCTCCAAGTTCTTCCACATGCCTTCTTTCAAATTTAAACCCTATTTATTTCATTAACTGTGGACACACACACACACACACACACACACACACACACAAACACACACACACTCCTAAATACATAAATATAACCTGCTCAATCTGTATAATGTTACCTGCATGCATGTTCAAACATCAGAGATGATGCCCAAACACCAGAGGAATTGTGCATGACCAAAAGGCAGCCATTTGAAAACAGATTGTTGATACAACTGTCTGACGATCCAGAAAAGATAAGAAAGCTCTGTCCCTTGTGCTAGGCAATGGTTCTCAATTTTTTAATGCTGTGACCCTTTAATATAGTTCCTCATGTAGTAGTGATCCCCAACCATAAAATTATTTTCATTGGTACTTCATGACTATAATTTTGCTAGTTATTAGTTGTAATAAATCTGATATGAATATTAGAATAAATATAATATGACGTGAATCATAATGAATCTGATATGCAAGATATCTTATATGCAACCCCTGTGAAAATGTCATTTGACCCTCAAAGGAGCTGTTACTCATGTTGAGAACCACGAGAGGGTTTGATTGACATGGAGCTCCATCCAGTGGCTACTGGTTGAGCAGCTTGGTTCACAGTTCTCTCAGTTTATTCATAGATAGGAAATTTGCAGAGGAAAATGGGTGAAAGTCACATAACAGAAGACTCCTAAGATAGTTTTCCTCCTTGATAACTCCCTTACACCTAAACTTAACTTGGTCTAGCCTTTTCTGTGTTATTCTCTCTTTCCCTCATTTTCTCATTTTTTTTCACCCCCAATGGACAAGCTACGTCCCAGAGTGAGTGTGAATCTGGTTAGGCCCAACTCCACCCCAATCATTCTGCTTCTTTCTCTTCAGTTACTATTGTTGTATTATCGCTATTTTTGTTCTGATGTTTTCTAATCATGGAATGTATGTAGGATTAGTTTCTACAACTAATCTGAATCTCTTTCTCTCTTAAAAATCAAATCACACACACACACACACACACACACAAACAAACAAAACCCACAAAGAACAACAAAACCATCCAGTCCAGTTTATATTGACTGAGTACTTCTGGCCATGGGGCCTGCCCTGGACTGTGGATGACATAGCTAGTGCCACTCCACTAAAGAAAATGTTTTTGCTTCTCCTAGTAATTGTCAATTGCAAATAGCTTCTTGGCTTCCTTACCTACTTCTGGGATGAGTTTTGTCTGTCTTGAGCTTGTGAAGGTCTTATGTTTGCTGTCAAAGTCTTTGTGATTTTAAATGAATATCTGATTTGTTGTATCTGGAGAACGATGTTTCCTTTAACACATGCACCATATGCCACTTCTTGTTCTTAAAATATTTCTCAGTCCTATTGTGGTGGTTTGAATATTCTTGACCCATGGTGTGGCAAAATTAGGAGGTGTGGACTTGTTGGAGTAGGCATGTAGAGGAAGTGTGTCAATCTAGGCATGGGCTTTAAGTCCCTCCTTCCATCTTTCTAAAAGCCAGTCTTTTCCTGTTTGCCTTCAGAACAAGATGAAGAACTCTCAGCTCCTCCAGTGTCATACCTGCCTGGACACTGTCATGCTTCCTGCCATGATGATAAAAGACTGAACCACAGAACCTGTAAGTCAACCCCAATTAAATGTTATCCATTATAAGAGTTGCCTTGGTCCTGGTCTCTCTTCACAGCAATGAAAATCCTAAGACAACTTTTCTTCCTTCCTTCCTTCCTTCCTTCCTTCCTTCCTTCCTTCCTTCCTTCTTCCTTCCTTTTAAAAAAATTAACTATTTTATTTGTTTATATTTCAAATGATATCCCCCTTCCCAGTTACCCCTCAACAAACCCCCCATCCTATCCCCCTCAGCCATTTGCCTCTATGAGGGAGCTCCTCCACCCACTCACTCACTCCTTCATCACTGCTCTAGCTTCCTCCTTCAGTGAGGCATCAGCCTCCACAGTACCAAGGGCCTCCCCTCCCATTGATGTCAGATAAGACAGTCATCAGCTACATGTGTATCTGGATCTGTGGATCAGCCCATTTATACCCTTTGGTTTGTGGCTTAATCTCTGGGGGATCTGGTTAGTTGATATTGTTCTTCCTATGGGGCTGCAATCCCTTTCAGCTCTTTCAGTCATTCCCCTAGCATTTCCATTGGGGTCCCCAGGCTCAGTCCAATGGTTGGCTATGATTATCTGCATCTGTATTGGTCAGGTGCTGGTAGGAACTCCCAGGAGAAAGCCATACCAGGCTCTTGTTAACAAGCACTTCTTGGCATCAGCAATAGTGTCAGGGTCTGGTGTCAGCAGATGGGATGGATTCCTAGGTAGGCCAGTCTCTGGATGGCCTTTCCTTGATTCTCTGTTCTATTTTTTGTCTCTGTCTGTCCAATGGACAGGGACATTTCTGGGTTAGCAATTTTGAGATAGGTGGATGGGTGGTCCTGTGCCTGTGTCTATCAACTAAGACACCTGCTCTTCATAATGTTTCCTTGAGCCTTGGCAGAAGGAGTATGATATAAGCATTACATTGACAGGTGCTGAGGGATCGAAGATACAACTACCTCTTGAATATGTTTGACATATAATTAATTCTATAAAACAAAAGCTATAAATGAATGCTTGTCATAGGAATGAAATAGTGCCTTAAAGGTAACATAAATACTATCCAAAATATAAAGTGGATCAAAAACATTAAGACACATAGATCTGAAAGCGCTACATGTGTGTTTACAATATTATAGAAGATTAACCATCATTTCTGCTTGCTGATCAGGAACAATGTGCATTCAGATAATGAGGTACTCTTTCTTAACTTCTAATTTTTGATAGGATGGCAGTCGGGCTCTCAGGGATCTCTGCATTTGCTGCTTTGTTTTGTGGTTTTCTCCTGAAGTACAGTTGTTACTGTTTCCCACTTGCACAGAAACCACACAAAAACATAGATGTGGCCATTGTGGGTAAGGTTTCCCTGTGCTTTAGGTTTGTCTGCTATAGCTGCTCATAAATGGTGGAAGTGGTCTCCTGTTGCATGTCCCTGGTTACAGAGAAGTGCTTTCCTATGAGGTCAGGGGTAAGAGTCTGGGGACACAAAGGAAGAGTGGTTTCCTTTTTATTTATTTATTTCATGCTTCTGATATGGCTGTACCTCTTGACCTGCTTCTCTTGGGTCTCTAAATCCAGAAATGCTGCTGGCCTCCAGCTGCCAGGCTTTAATCCCTATGTTTCCCCCAGCACACCTGGACCAATTCCTGACCCCAAAGACAATATCAATGGCTCCAGTTTCATGGTGAAATGTTTCCTGATCTAGTTTCATCAAGTTGTACATAGTGACAGGGACTATTTTTTAAAATGAAACAAAAGAAAACAAAGCAAAACAAAGAAAATAAAAACTTCCCTTGACTGAAAGTAAATGCATTGAAGATGAAATTGTATATCGCCATGTTTAATGTGTTGTTTGTGTTTATTTACTAGACATCTCCTTATCTTTTTAAATCGTCCATTGTTACCCATATCCTGTTATTTATCATAGAGTTTTTTCTTAGCAATCACCATCCGGAGGTGAGGTGGAGACACAAAGAGAACAGCCTCTTCTTCTTCTTCTTCTTCTTCTTCTTCTTCTTCTTCTTCTTCTTCTTCTTCTTCTTCTTC
>NW_021604587.1:9642381-9730955 GCF_004785775.1 Grammomys surdaster
TCTTCTTCTTCTTCTTCTTCTTCTTCTTCTTCTTCTTCTTCTTCTTCAATAAGTCACTTTTTAGGCAGTACTACAATGTAGCTTTTTATAACCTTCCCCTTCTAGTGCTTAACTGGATTACTAATTGATAAAATTTGAAAGCAGGTCTAAAGCTGATGTTTTAATATCAAGAAATTAGAACAGTACCTATCTTGAAATAAATTTGCACTAAACGTTTGTAGAGTAATAGTGTTGAAAACAAAATTATCTGATTTTAAAGGAAAGATTTGGGCTTTATCAGTTTCAGTGAATAATGGGCTGTTTTATTTCTAGTCCACAAAGCTAGGGATGTCAAAGCTTACTAAGTTAACTCAAATTTACCTTTCTCTTCCTGGATTAAAAGGGCATTTGAAGAAAGGAATCTTGCATTTTATATAAAAAGTTAGCATGCATTAAAAGCTCACAAGCAATACTAAGTGAAACACTGTCTACCTCAAGACATTTTGATTTGGTACAATATTTCTATCACCAATAAGTCCTGACATCATTTGAGTTATTTCATATCATTTTGTGATCTTTTGGGGGGCTATCCAGCAGCAGACACAGAGACAAGGGTTTTAGCACAAATGAGTAGTCTTCATTAACATAGATGGTAGTCTGGTAGTGCCCATAGTTAGGAGGAATGGGGTAGGGACAGGTAGACAGCAAATAGAGTGCTTGCTAATAGGTAGAGAGTCACCCATGTGACTAGTATATCCAGCTGTGAAATCACAAAAAAACCACAAAGGAATGGCTTGAATCCTTTACCCATCAGCTATAGGCTATCACCAGCTGAGAGAAACTCTTAAGATTTCAACTCCATGCTCATTTGAGCCAGAACCATGAACAGGGTGAATAGGAAGGAGCCTGGAGGCAGACAAAGCCCTCAGACATGGGACTACAGGCTCTTGGAGTGAGACTATATTGATGACTACATGATGGTGAATATCAAGTGGATGATGGAGCATAGATGATGTCTTCTATAGAAAGAAAATGAAGTGTTCCACCTGACATTTAATAAATTTCTGTGCAGGAGAATTTATAGACATGTATTGCAGATATGGATAGTAAGTATGTATCTATTCCCCTCTCTACATAAAAAGATTTATGTCAGGAAGAGGTTTTAAATTGTTTCTTTCCATTCTGAATGCCTGAAACATTTTTATCCAATTCTTTGAGAATATGCTTCTCACTTGCTACCTGATGCTAATGAAATAGCAGATCTGCATGTGTTCTCTATGTCGTTGCATATAGAGTATGCTCTATTTTCTACATCCCACAATTTATAGAGCAATGCCTTGAATATAATCAATTATTGCTATTTAGATGGTGATTGGCCAATGTGGAATTTTGGTTTATGATTTTACGTGTGAGGGAGAAGTAATTCTGTGCCCCACTCATGTTAGGCTATGAGCCGTATGCAGACAATGATAGACAGGCTGTAGTCTCTGAAGCTAAACTTAGGTTGGTCATGTGATATGTTTTACTCTATGACATGTTTGCACAGCTCATAAAAGCAGAAACTTGAAATATGACACATGTTTGAGCATAGTCTCTTGTGAGTTTATTTCTTCATGTATAAACATGAATTTTTAAAGCAACCACTTGATAAAAAACAGAATGGTTAGCTTTTACTCAATGTATAGCTCTGTGCTTACAGCATGAGAACTCTGCTTTGATTACCATGTAACAGTCACATGAACCAGAAAAATAGATAGATGACTGTTTTAGAGTGTTTCCTACACAGCACCAGCCAGGCGCTATCTGATTAAAACAGGTGTTGTGCCAGCAAGCTCTTCCAGCATTGATACAAAACAGTTCTGGCTACTAATTTGCGTGAAATAGTAGGAATAATCAGATACAGAAAAATTAAAATACACTAAAGTTTCCAAATAATATATTAAAAGCTTATTTAAATATGCATGTATGCATAGTCTTAACAATACTATTTCCCTAATAAATTGTGAAAGCTTGTTTCAATATGTATAATATCAGTGATAAGAATTGAGAAAAGAGATGAACACAGTTGGATTTCACTTGAATAATATCAAAACTTAATCCCATATGACATGAAATGCCACATGGGATTCCTTCCTGCCTAGCATTACAAGGATCAAGCTGGATCTTTACAGTAATATAGAGACCTTTTAGTAATCTTATCTCATTGCTCTTAGGTAGTTCTATATGTCACTCCATATAGAGGACATATGTCATATAGTAGGAGCATATGTCACTCTATCTTTTTGTCCCCTGTAGCGTCTAGTACATTCTGCAATTTTCTTCTTTACTTGTTTATTATCTATCTCCTCCACTTGATGTCAACATTAAGATTAAGATGTTACCCCCTTTCTCATTTTTGTGTCTTCATAAATTGTATTTACTATGAGATGGTGGTGGGTATCCAAAAATATCTGTTTAATATTCAAGATCTGATATTTATCAATAACAGCACTGTTCATCGTTTAGTTATTCCTGAGGTACTTTGTTAATGATGAGATGTAACTTTCTGCTCTAAAATCAGCATAGTCAAAGGTCAGCTTCCACAAGTGCGTGTTGCTGGATGTTCAGTTGAGTAGGTAATGCTTCACTACCTTGGGTTTCTGAACAGAGGGTCATTTTTATTTAACTTAAATTTCAGTGGGATATATGCAGTGGTTTTAGGTATCTGCCCTTCATCCAAGAGGAACTGCACCCAAATGAAGGGGAAGTTACCCACAAGCACACTTAGTCTTTATTGGATTTTTCTGAACTTGTTATTCATATCCTCTGGCAGCTGGCTTCAAAACAAGCAAAGAGCACTACTTTCCAAATTGCATTTTTGAAATGTGAATATTGTGCCTGTTACTTTATGTTTTATGCATTGTTTGCAAATAGGAAACACACGGTCACCTCATATTTTATGGATTTGCTTTAGAAAAGAGATTTCAAAGAAAGTTCAATATTAGCAAAGTAAAACTTTACTAATTGCATGGTTGGATATCTGATCTTGGTTTTTGACATCTAATTTATTAATAAAGAGGAAGACCTGGTTACTTCTTGCCCTTTGGTCTCATTATTATAAACTGGTAAAGATAAACTTTGAAATACATATACTTAATAAATACGTGCTTAAGCCAATAAACTGTGAGAAGCAGGATTCAAAAGACACACTCTACTTCAAAATATATCAAGGCAAAATTAGACTAAATGAATAATATGCAACTCAGGAAAATGTGATCATTCATATAAGTACATATCTCAAGTTCAAATTAACAAGAAATTCCATCAACTGCATCATTAAGCAGAATGATTAGCATTGGAGACATATTATTTTGAAGGACAGATTCCTTTGTACTATATGCCAGTGAGGACCAGGGATGTGTTTACAGCAGACAGCTTATGAACCTGTAGTAGTTTTTTCTTCTTCTCTCCATGTAACTCAAACTCAACTTTGACTTCCTTTTTTTTAATCTTCCTATGGCACTGGCATGCCCTGCATTTACTTCCTAGTATTTTAATTTTTCTCAGACACGTTTCTTTCTTATTTATGCATTTACTTTTATTATTTGTAACTCCACTAGAATGTAACTCTGTAAAAGCAGGAGTTTGTTGATATTGTCAGTTTTGGAGCCACAGCTTATGAAATGATGTGTGGTCTACAGAAAACACCCAATTAAGGTGTGTGGAATTTGTATAGCTCTATAATAAATAAGATAAATAAACCTAATTAAAAGTTGGCAAAGATTGGGAATAGACATATTTTTAAATAAGGTGTACAAACAGCCAATAAGGACATGAAGAAATGTTCAGCATCATCCATCTTCAGGAAAAATGCAAGCCAAAAGAAGTAGCAGCATGCATTGTCTATTATCTTTGTAATTCAAACAAATAAAAACTACAAATAAATGATAGCATGTATCATTTCTAGTCTCTGTAACTCAAACAAACAATAAGAACTACGGAAGAAGATGCAGAGAGAGAGAGAGAGAGAGCAGCGTCTGTATGCATTGCTAATTGGAAGTTAGAGTGGATAAAACGTTTTATAAAAATAATTACCAATGCTTCAAAATTTGAAAGATGTCATCACATGTGACCCAGAGTTTACACTACTAGTTGTCTACTCTGGAAAGCTAAAGTATGTTTCCACACGAAAACTGAATGTTCATCGAAGATTTATTCATAAGATCCACAAAATATAAACAAACTGAAGTCTAACTGATTCCAAGGTATATATTGGACATAATTTAGGGCTGAAAATACATCATTATCAACCAAATCTCAAATATAAAAGGAAGACAACATAGTAATTAGTTACCTTATCACCAGTCTAGACCAGTACTACCTCCTGATACATTAACTTCTTGTTGTCTCCCAATCTGTGCCTTCAGTATATCTGTTGCTATTAGTTTATTTTTTTAAAATCTGGAGCAGAGTATGCACCTTTCCATTACCACAACTTTATCTCTGCTTCTCTTCACTATTCTATATACATTGTAAGAACTGTAATAATGAAAGTTTTCTCATAGTCTTTGTAGAACATCTTGATAACCAATAAAAGTTCAGAACACTTGCTCGAAGTTGCATTGTAGTCATCCTGTGCATAAAACTGCTTAGGTCAATGTGAAGCTTTAATTCTGTCCTCTACTTAGCTCTCTAAATGACGTTTCCATCCTTGCTTCCTGGTCTCTTACTCTCTATCTGTCCATTATGCATGCCTCCTTCTACTCTGGTTTGCCCTTCCTAAGGATTTGAACAGCGTTCTGTAGCTGACTGCACTCCTGTCCTTTATATACTGTGTTGTTCATCACTGTTGGCATGTGCCTTCCTTCAGTTTTACAGATTTGGATAAGGAATCAACCCCCACACAATAATAGATACCTTTGGCGCTTCCCTCCACTTTTTTGACTATATTGTTGTTGTTGTTGTTATCAATACCTCAAGATAAAATGCAAAAAGACACATTGAGATGAAGGGTTTTCATTATTAGATGGTCACTCAAAGTAAGATTAACTCCTAGGTATGCATAATTCTCTAGCTTTTACATTACACATTCAATTACAAACAGGATACAAGGAAAGGAACATATTCGGACAAATTTTTTGTTTTGTTTTGTTTTGTTGTTTTTTTCTGTAGATTGTGATTCCAGTGATTCACCTATTTCAATGATCCTATGCCCAGTTAAAACTATTGCACTTAGAAAATGGTGTATGTTGCATTCCTTAGATTAATATACCTGACTTCCTAAACATAGTTTTCTCTTGTCTACTTCTAACATACTCAGAATACTAACATCAGGCAATATATAAAGAAACATATATTAGGAAACATACATCAGGAAACATATAACAAAAAGCTTATTTTCAAATATAGTGTTTAAACTCTTATGTAATTTATCAAATCTCATATGATGCATAGTATCATGTGTTTTCTTCATGATCACCTGCCTATTTGACAGGGAATTGTTTCTGGTTAGCACTCGAAATATGTGTTTCAGTAGTCTAAATAAAGAATAATATTATAATGTGGAAGTTTCTGATGAGCCAAACTGCTTTTGCTCTATCCAATAACAAAAGAGCTGGACCATGAGATGGTCTAGTGGGTGAGAACTTTTGCTCTTATGCCTGAAGACCTAAGTTGAATCTCTTGGGAACCACACAGCAGGAAAGATTCAACTTTTGCAAGTTGTTCTTGAATCTGCTTTGCATATGCTTCCCTCCCCACTACAATGACTGACTGAATGAAATAATAAATGTAATTAGAATAATGATTTATGTTTTTAAAACATAAAAAGCACAAGTTAAAGTAAACATGTTGGAGAATGCCTTGTGTACTTCCAGACTCATAAAGCTAAGATGTGGCAAAAATACTTGTACTTGATATTTAAGTTCTTGTTCAAAATGCCTCCCGCCATTTAAATTACCCTTTGTGGTTTTTCCTGATGAAGAATATGTGTGTGGTGGCGGCGATCTGTCAGCAGTTAGTAAGATTCACACAATGTCCAAAAAATCCATGTAGATTAAGCCTAGGAAAATGGTTGCCTTTCTTCTTTCCTTTCCTGGGCTCCTTCCTGAAGTATTGATCCTTTTATCCCTTTCACAAAACCCTGCAATAACCTGGCTCCCTTCACTCCTGGCCCTGGCTTTGTGGTGGGATTTATTATGAACTCTGGTTTAGAGACTTTAAACAGTCTATAATCCTGGCCAGACTCAGCCCAGCCAGTCCTGAAAGCTTGCTAAATGAAGCGTGATAAACGCACTCTCATTTAGTGGTGACTGGTGACAGCCGGGATGATGATGTATCCATTTCAACAGCAGAAACAGGACATTTATTTAGTAATACCCTTCATCCTCTTTCTCCTCTCTGCCTCCCAGCCCAACCTCTATATACCCTGCTTCTTTGAGACAATTATTCTTTCAGCTGCACTTAAATCCCTCCATTTCCAGAATCATCTGTGTAAAAGCATCTTCAGGCATGGATGTGATGGCCAGGAATGCAAGATGGTGTCATTTGTTTCCTAAGAGTGAGGCTGCATTACAGAGGCAGAACCCAGGGGATCCCATTATCCCAGTCTGAAATGACACTCACAACTAAGCATTTGGAACCTCCCAAGTTCATTATGAAAGAAATGAAAAATACCATCTGCAAAATTATCATTTTCTTAAATTGGAGTAATGAAATTATGTATGCCCCTTCCCTGTTGGGTTGGGTAGCTAATGACTCCTGCTTACATTTGCCCTTGAAAATTGAAAAGACCTGCTTTTGAAAAATGGCAGAAAGCCTCCAAAGTTAAATCAAGATAGTCTGCAGTTTGTGTTGTTATCTCTTTGTGGCTTTACTTTGCATTTCCCTGATGACTAATGATACTGAGCATCTTTTCATGAGCTTATTGTTCATTTGCATATCTTTTTAAGTGAAGCTTCTATTAGAGTGTTTGCCCATAATTTTATTAGGTTGTGCATCTTCTTGCTGAATGTGTTTTCTACACTCTGGACACAGTCCTTTGTCTGATATATAGCATATACTCTCTGTGGCTTGACATTTTGTTTTCTTAATTATGTCTCTTAAAGGGCTTTTTTTAAAAAAAAACAATATGCAGTCCCATGTTTTCCTTTTCATCCAGTGGTTCATCATTTTCATCTAAGAAGCAATTAATCATCTCTGCTTATCTCAGGTTCGATTTTTTTCCTACTACATTATATAAAGTTTATAATTTTGTGTTTTACATTTCAGATAGTCATATATTTTAAGTCCTTTAGTATGCTGTATCAGGTAATTTCAAAGTTTATTTTCCACTTAATAATAATATCTAGCATCATTATTACAAAGTTTTGCCTTTGGCTATTCAGTTGCCTCAGCATTTTCTCATAAACCAATAGACTGTTTTTGTGTATTCTCTGTTCTCGCTTGATTTACATGTCTTTGTTTTCACTAATGCTGAGTTTTTCCTGTAGGATCTAATTTTATTTTAAGAAGTTATCTGCATGATGACTATTGATGGTAAAATCATAACACAAATCCAATTAGAGACCTATGGAACTAAAAGCAATGATGAGCATGTTGTCTCCTTTCCAATTCTGGAACTCTGCAAGCACAATAAAAGCTGTCTTAATAGCTGAAATTTGTAAAGAAGCCAAATTGTATTTTAAAAATTCTTATGAAATCAAGGTCATTTTTCAAACACTCTTATCCTTACTGTATCTAACACTAATATCCTGTTTTCTCTAAGATTTACACCAGCATGTGATAAGGCAGGGTCCATGGTTTGCTCACCTTACTTATTAACGTTTATCTTTCCAGTGTATCTGAAGGCCTTGATGTAAATGACAGGTATGTTTAACATGATGATACCTAATATACTGGATTCCTATTCCAGAACAAGCCATTGGTCAATTGACATAAATATGCTTACACGTTGTATTAGTTTCTGTTCCTCCAAGGAAACACCATGACCCAAGAGCAAGTTGAAGAAGAAAGGGTTTATTGGGATTACACATCCATGTTTTAGTCTAGCACTAAAAAAGACAGAATGGGAACTCAAAAAGGGCAGGAACCTGGAGGCAGGAAATAAAGAGGCTGTGGAGGGGTGCGACGTACTGCCTTATTCCTTATAGCCTTCTCAGCTTGCTTTCTTATAAAACTCAGGACCAATAAGCACAGGGCTAGCATGACTCACTATGGGCTGAGCCTTCCCCAGTCAATCACCAATTAACAAAAATGCTCTATAGGCTGGCCTAGGGCCCAATCTGATGGAGGCAATTTCTCAATTAGCATTTCTTTTTCTCTCATGACTACAAGTATGTCAAGTTGACAAAAATTTAGCCAGAATATACATGCATTATATGGTTATATAAAAGTAGGACCTTGTAAATGCTGTATCTTAATGCAAAGATTTCATTTTCTTGGGGGCTATTGTTAGACACCAAAACAAAGACAAGCTTTTAATAGACATATGTCATTTGACATGCCTTAACACAGTGCTCCTTAAGTGAAAGTTCATGTGTGTCTTTTTGTGGATGGAAAGGGATGGTAGGTTACTGCTCTACAAGTTTTGGACTACGAATTAATGTCTATATATTGTATTTCACCTTTTGTAGATTGTATTTTTTAAGCTTATCTTCACTGCCAGGGATATCAACCCAACCAGACACAACAGATTACAATAAGAGCAGGAACAAATACTTACATCAAGACTGGGCAAGGCAATCTAATCAGAGGAAAGAGATCCCAAGATCAGGAAAAATTGCCATTTTCATTTCAGGAGTCACACAGAATCACCAAGACAACAACCATAACATATATGGAAAGAACATACAACCCATGCAGGCTCTGCAATCGCTGCTTCAGTCTCTTTGAGCTCCATGTCCACGGCTTAGTTGATTGGAGGGGATACTCTTGCACTGTCCTTAGCCCCTTGCCTCTCACAACTCCTCCTTCCTCTCCCTTGGAGATCTCTCTCTCTCTCTCTCTCTCTCTCTGCCTAATGGTTTGCTGTGGGTCTCTGCATCTTTTTCCATCTGCTGCTGGAGGAAACCTTTCTGACAAGGACTTTACTAGGCACTGATCTATGAATATAGCATGGCAAAACATCGTTAGGAATCTTTTCTCTTTCTTTCTTTCTTTCTTTCTTTCTTTCTTTCTTTCTTTCTTTCTTTCTTTCATCCTTTCTTCCTTCCTTCCTTCCTTCCTTCCTTCCTTCCTTCTTTCTTTTTGTAGTTATTTTAGTTATTTTTTCTCTATTTTAGGTCTCTGGGCTATACAGCCTCTGGTTCCTGGTCTCTAGCCATTGCTCAACATGGGCTTCCCCTCCTGGTGTGATTTGGGCCTTAAATTACACAAGTTACAGGTTGGCAACACCCTCAAGTTCTGTGCTACCATTACCCTAGGTAGTTTCCACAGTACCAGGTTTCCACATAGCTCCCAAAATGGTCTCCAATTCCAGTTGTCTCTCACGTACTCTCTCCCTCCATCTCTTCCCTTCACCTAATCCCTCTTTTTCCCATCATCACCTGCCCCATGTCTACACTCAAAATCTTTTCTCTTTCCCCTTCCTAAGGAGATCCATGTGTCCTACTTTGAGTCATTCTTGTTATTTAGTCTCTCTAGATCTTTTGATTTACCATGATTATCATTTACTTAATAGCTAATATCCACTTATAGATCTATACCTTGTTTGTCTTTCTGGGACCAGGTCACCTCACTCATGATGATTTTTTTCTAGTTTCATCCATTTGCCTACAAATTTCATGTTGTCCTATTTTATCTATTGAGTGATACTCCATTGCGTAAGTATACCACATTTTTAAATTTGTTCTTCAATTGAGGAATATTTGGTTGTTTCCAGTTTTAGGCTATTATGAATAAAGCTGCTATGAGCATAGTTGAGTATGTGTCACTGAGGTAAGATGGAATGTTTTTTGAGTATATGCCCAAGAGTGGTATAGCTGGGTGTTGAGGTAGATTGATTAAATTTTTAAAAATTATTTATGTTAATTTCATATATGAGTACTATATGTACATAATTTCTACATCTCCATCCCCACATCTAATTCTTCCTGTGCCTCTCCAGTTCCATTTCAAATTAATGACTGCTTTTTCCTTATTACTCTTACAAATATGTATATATATATATATATTTATAATCTACTGGGTATATATATTTAAAATCTACTGGGTCCATTTAGTATTGATCATTTGTATATCTGTTTAGAGCTATCCTTTTGGAATAGTATATGCTATTAGGGGGCTCATCTCTGAAGAAAACTGATTCTGCCTCTCTCAACAACAATTACATAATCTAGATCTTCTTCTGGGGAGAGGGCTTGAGTAGATGATTTTTAAATAAGGATACTATCAGAATTAAACTTCCAAACTTTTACAGCATCATACTCATTCATTAAACATAAAACCAGGCAAATATTTGCCACTGATAACCTTAAATTAATTAAAACTAAGACTCTGATATTTACCCTTCTGGAAAACACAAAGGTTTTTTTACATTTTGACTTACAAAAAAATATAATTATATTTGTACACCTATTTTGATAGCAGAACATACTGTACACCTAATCAAATTTTTTGGCATCTCTCCTGTGTTCTCTTTATCTGGTCAGAATTTCTATTTCTAGCTCCTGAAATGAAAGACATGCTTAATAGTACATTACTGTCTTAAGTATTTACATATTAAATTCCATTCAAGAAAACTTTATTGGGATAGGAGGTGGCTCAGTGTTAAAAGTCTCTACCTTCTACATACAATGTCTGGGGTTTGCTCCTCAAAACTATAAAACAACAACAACAACAATCCCTCCCAAATCAACGAACCGACCAAACAAAGAAAAGACAAAAACAAAAGAAGGGTAGAAAGAAAGGAAATGAGGAGAGGGAAGAAGAATAAAAAAGAGGGGAAGACTATAAATAAGAAATGGAAAATACAGTTTTATTCTTGAAATACTTGGTAAGAAAGAGTAAGGATTGTTTTAAGACCATAGGACTGTATTAGAAATCTATATATGTCATTGCAGCAAATCTCACATAGGGGAAACAAATAGGCTCAATTCAGAGTTCAAGTACGAAAACCACAAATTCTTAGCAAAAGGATTAAGGTAGGGGACAGTGGATAGAAAATTACTAGGAAAAAGATACTGGTTATAGGCAATTCTGTTTAAAGCAACTTAGCAAGATATCTTTTAAAACCCAGGATGATTAGACATCATCTAGTGATATGGTAAGATGTTCAATATGAAGAAATTTGATTAGGTGTACAGTATGTTCTGCTATCAAAATAGGTGTACAAATATAATTATATTTTTTTGTAAGTCAAAATGTAAGATTTATTTCTTTTTATGTGCATTGATGTTTTTACCATCATGAATGTCTGTGTGAAGGTGCCAGATGCTCTGCAACTAGAGTTACAGATAGTTTAAGCCTCCATGTGGATGCTAGGAATCAAACTTAGGTGCTCAGGAATAGTAGCCAGTGGTTTTTTTTTCTAAAATTGGATATTTTATTTAGTTATATTTCAAATGTTATTCCCTTTCCTGGTTTCCCCTCTGCAAACCCCCTATAACATCATCCGTTACCCTGCTTCTACTACGAGAGTGCTTCCCCACCCACCTACCCACTCCCACCTCACCGCCCTAGTATTCCACACTGGAGCATCAAGCCTTCACAGGACCAAGGGCCTCCACTCCCATTGATGCCAGATAAGACCTAAGACCCCTTTAGCTCCTTCAGTCCTTCTCCTAACTCCTCCATTGGGGTTCTTGTGCTCAGTCCAATGGTTGGCTGTGAGCATCCGCATTTGTATTGGCCGGGATCTGGCAGAGCCTCTCAGGAGACAGCTCTATCAGGCTCCTGTCATATACACTCCTGTCCAGAGTGTAAATCAGTATAGCCACTGTAGAAACCAATATGGATGTTCTTGACAACACTAAAAGGCAATGAGATAGTGAGATGACTGCATTACAACTTCCAAGCCATTTCATACCTAATACATACGTGTGTGTGTGTGTGTGTGTGTGTGTGTATGTGTCTGTGTGTGTGTGTGTACCCCTGAATCTCCTTTATATGTATAATCTCCTTTGGAGAGAGAACTATGACCATGAATTTTGACCTGAGGACAAAGAGTAATAATAAAGAAACATGACTTGGATGTATGTGTCATAGTTAAATCATCATATTGCATAGCTATGAACATTAATAACATATGAAAGAAAAAAGAAAAAAAGGATGATATATTCTGACTAAATTGATTTAGGAAGCTTGCTAAAATTGGACAAACAGAATGTAAATTTGGGGACTCTGAGAATAGATTTCAGAAGAGGCTGATGAGATTTTGTCAGAGAGAATTTTCATCATCCCATTTGAACTGCCAGAATTATAGGATGGACTCGTGTAATAGTTTACAAATGTGGCTAACTTTGGTTCCTGCTTGGGTAACTCTAGTTGATTCTTGCTCCCAAGCTCCCATGAAGAGGCCAAAGCTCTTTCTAACTATACTTAGCCATAACTGCATGATTTTCTCATTCATATGCCCAGATTCCTTCCAACTTTTATCCATTTCTGAAAGCCCTTTTGCAGAAAAGCACATGCAAAGGAGTCCTTCTTCAAGACCTCGACTCAACAGATTTATTCTAAGGTCCAAGAATTATATGATTGTATCAGAGAATATGAAGAACAGAACAGGTCACATGCCTTTCTGAGATTCTTTTTGTGATCTAATCTTCTTTATTTTTTTCTTCTCTATCTTGTCACAGGTAAAAGCCTATCAATCATTCCAAGAGCTATGTAAATATAGGCATTCATAGACTTTTTACCATATAAATTTATTATTTCTTCATTTGCATTTTAAAAATAAATGTTTTAATTAAAACAGAATTAAATCACTTTTCCTCCTCCCCCCCCCAGTCCCTCCCAGGTGCCTTCCCTCCAAACCCTTCAATAGCCCCCAAGGTTGATAGTCTTTTTACTTTGATTGTTACTATTACATTTTCAATGGTACAGACCAGACTACTTAGTCTGTATAATTTTCTCCTAAACTTTTATGCAACACACTGGGTACTGTTCATGGACACTCTTTCTGAACTATTAAATCACATGAAAAATTCTGTAGCCCACATAGGGTCATTTTAAAGTTAAAGACAGCCTACATTAATGCCCTCTTATCTTTGTAAGCTTGATTTATTTTTTACTCATTATAGAAATTACTTCATTCCTGCCTTTAAATATATCTGGAGATTTCAAATTATGAGAGCAATTTAGCTATCAAATTGCCATAATATGAAAATAACTAATTCAAATGAAACTGACAAAAACTGATGGATAAAAAACTGCCTAGAAAAATCTGCATCATGTTCTTGTCTCGGCAACATTTTTTATTTTTTTTTTGAAATTTCTTATCCTATATATCATTAAGTCTTTATTCCTATCACTCTTGGATTGTTTGACAAGGGAATTTTTCTTTGCTTCATCTTCTACTTTTAAAATTCTAAAGAACTGTGTTGAAGTCTAGCATGCTTGCAGTAGGATGCTCTGTTTTCTGATGTGTCACTCAAGGACACCACATTACATGTGACTACCTCATGCAGTCATCTAGAGATGAAGAAATGGAGTATTGTCATCAGCTTGGAGAGTTACCCCATACCTACCTTACTCAGTATCTAGTATTCTACTTTTTATTTCTACAAATGTATTTGCCACTGGTCCTGATCTATATAATTGGAATACTATAACATTATACTCCTGCAATTGGTTTAAATTTCATGAACTCAGCCTGGGTATCCTTCAACAGAGAATAGATAAAAAATGCTATGCATTGTCATACACACACACGCACACACACACACACACACACACACACACACACACACAATTTGAGGAGAATAAATGTTGGATGATAACCTTGGCCACAAGCTTTTACAGTTGATTGCAATGATAACTCAAAAGAACAACATACACTTAAAATTGATGCAGTAGGAATAACCTTCTGACTTGGGCTCCAGTAGCTCAGGAAATAATAGAAAGCATTAATGAATGTGATTGCATTAAATTTAAAAGCTTCTGTACAGCAAAAGAAAGAATGAACAAAACGAGGAGATAGCCTACATAATAGAGAAAAAAATCTTTTTCAGGGACTCAGCTTATCAGTATCCAGACTATAAAAATGCTCAAGATATTATAAATTAGAAGAACAAATAATTTAGTCAATAAATGAATTAGCAAACTGAATAGATGCCTTACATATGAAAAGTTCAACTAGAAAATGAAAAATTGTTCAATATCTTTTGCTGTCAAGAAGATGCAAATTAAACTATGTTGGAATTTTCATCAATCAGAATGGGTATTATCAGGACAAGAAGAAACAAAAACTTTAGGGAAAAATATGTAAAATATGAGTTCTTACCCATTGTTCATGGAAATACAAATTAGTTTAGTTACTATGGAGATCAGTGTAGAGTTGCTCAAAACAATGAAATCAAAATAGTTCTGCCATATATAGCTCTTTCAATTCTGGATTTATATTTTAGGAAATCTTAGATATCCCTGAATATGCATGCTTATGGAGATTATTACAGCAATATACAACCAAATTATTAACTCAGCCTGGGTATCCTTCAACAGAGAATAGACAAAAAAATGCAATGTACTGTCCATTATATTGCCTTTTATTCAGTCACAACAAAGAAATGAAATAGTATTATTTGCAGGAAAATGTATGAAATTGGAGATCATTATATTCAGTGAAAAAACTAATAAAATAAGCTAAACTCACAAAAATAAATATTACATGTGTAGAGTTTAGAAATAAGACACAAGTGTATCTTGTGTGGGTAATCTACACTTTTCTAGCTCTAGCTGTGGAAGCACATTCTGTGCACAGCCTTTTCCTGAAAAACCAACCCAGAACAAATCCTTTAGATGTAAATCTTGCACACCCATTTTTCCTGTTGAATCTATACGAATCAAGCCCAGCAACACAATCTCAATACTTCTCAGAATAGCTCTGGCAATGCAGAGTTCTGTAATAGCCCATGATTGAGGCAAACTTGAATCTCTTATCAGACACACAATGAAGGAAGAAGTGTACATGCCCAAGTCACATCTCTAAACATAAAAGAAAATCAAAAGTCAAGACACTATGTTTCTCTCACTCCCAAAGCTTCTAATCATAGAATTTTACTTCAAGCCCCCAAGCTAATGACTATCCAATTCCATTTATCTTTCTGTAACGTGAAATAAAACTGGGCCAGAAGGCTGAAGATCAGATGCTCCAACATTTTGATGCTTCAAAGTTTTGTAGTATAGGGACTATCCAGGTGTTCAGCGGTCTCTATAAATTGGCTAAGTTTTAGAAGCTATGCTTTGTGCTTTCCATAATTTCAGTTAATTCAGTCATTCTGGATTTCTGACAGGGTTGAAGACTTATAGTCTCATAGCCAATCCTGGCTATTTACTTTGAGAGAAAAGACTTGTGAGGATGGTTTTCAGCTGACATTCATTCTAAAGCCAAGAAAAAAGCCAGGTTCAGAACTAAGTCTTTTAGTTAGGAGAGATGACAGAGGTTCTGGTTAGGCAACAAAATGATGGACTGGGTATTAGGTCTATCTTGTACCTTACTGATACAAATTGGTATAGTTATGCTCTAATTGTATTTTAAGAGAAAAGTTTTATCTTAGCAGGAAGGGTGATATGTAGGAGGAGCTATGGTGGAAGGAGTAAGGAGAGGAAGAGGAGGAGTAAGGAGACGAGGAGGAGCTGGGAGATGGTAGGGGGAACATAGTGGCGGATGCTCGTGTGTCTCTGCCAGTCAAAAATAGTTGGTATATCTAGGGTATTGGGTTACACTTCTGATTGTATGGGCATCTTGTTATTGAGCATTACCAAACTTATTAAGTCTTGGATTAACATTTTTTAAAAAATTTAAAAAAAAGAAAATTTGAGAAACACAAACAAAAAGTTCAGGGGAAAACCTCATCAACTGATTGGATCAAGTGGAAGATAAAATATATCAGATCTTGAAGCTGGAAGAATTTGGATCTAATGAAAACAGATGTAGAGAATCACAGCCAGATAGCAGGCAGAACTGATGTCTTATATAATAAGCTGATCTCTTACATAAGAGTTAGGGATAGGATTGACAGAGGTGGAGAGGTCAAGGACACCACATGAAGACCTACAGAATCAACAAACCTGAACCCAACAGGGCACACAGAGACTGAATCACTAATCAAAGAGCACAAAGAGGCTGGACCTAAGCCCCCTACATATTTGTAGCAGACATGTAGCTTGATCTTCATGTGAGTCCCCTAATAATTGAAGAGGAGGCTATCTTTGGATCTTCTTCCCCAAGATGGACTGTCTAATTGGGCCTCAGTGGGAGAGGATGAGCTTAGTCCTGCTGTGATTTGATAGGTCTGTTGTCTATGTGTTGTTCAAAAGAGCTTAGCTTGATGACACACACCTATAATCTTAGCACCCAAGGAGCTGAGGTAGGTATATTAGAAGGTAGAGGTAAGTTCTGGCTACATAGCTGGCCTCTGTCAAAAAAAGATGAGTAGCAGTAATAAAAAATGTGTGTGTGTGTGTGTGTGTGTGTGTGTATGTGTGTGTGTGTTCAGGATGAAACTTAAGGCCTTTACATCATTACTTGTGTGATGACTACAAAAGTGTATGTAATGTAATCGCCAACATTAGTTGAACTGTGTACTTAAGGTCAGGGCAATTTTCTCTGTGCACAATTCACTCATCAGCCAAGTCAATAAAACAATAGTAACACTTATTACAGACAAAAGGGTTAATTTTTGTAATGATACAATAGGCATATGCAAGCTTTTTTTCTGAAATGCAGGTAACAATAAAATGAAAATAATTACTAAACTGACATTTCATTAAATTAAATACAAATTGTCCATAAATTTATGGAAATTTATAAAACTCTGTGCTTCATAAAGGGAAATTAAATCATGTGATGATGCACAGCTTTCAAGAGATCACTAGTTAGACAACAATGAAACGTACATCTTTCTATTGCATATATGTATATGTACTATTGCAAAGTATATGGAAGAATACTGTGCTAATGTATTGTTTATTTGAAACAAAGTTAATGCTAGCTATGTAATTTAGTTTTGCAAATATCACGTTTAGTACACTAGTTCCACTTATATATTTTCCAGCATACACACTCATAGACTAATCCAAAAATGTGTAAAAATAATTCAGTCTCTACCTCTATCTGAGACAGGAAACTAAAAGCAATAACATTAACCATATAAAAATAAAAATACAAGTTGGGTGTGGTAGCACATATCTTTAATTCAAGCATTCATGAGGTAGTGCTAGGAACATATCTAGGAGGCCAGCCTGGTTTATAAAGCTAGTTCCAGGAACAGTCACTGCTACACAAAGAAACCTTATCTCAAATAAAATTAGATAAAATAAAATCAAAGTAAACTAACGGTATCCATTCTCTAGATTTCCTAGGGACCACTATAGCATTTTAAAGGTTAGGTACAAATGCTTAAAGTAATATAAAATAACATCCATGTTATAGTGCTAAGTGGACAGCATAAAGTTGCTGCTCGGAGAAGTTATGTAGGGAAGTGCATAAAATGCTTTTTGATGTTGACCAAGCCAATGAGCCACTCTAGATCTTAGGATGAATGAGTGGGATAGTCAAAGGTTATTATATAACTTACTATACTATTTTAAAATTTCTCAAAGTGTTAGCTGTTCTGGTATTTTAAAATATTTTTCAGATACCGGAGAACATAAACCAATTGGCAAGCTTGCTGTTTTAGATGGCCTGATTACTATTTTAAACTACTTATTAATAGTGTTATGCTTGCCAAACTCTCTTATCCAATATTATCAGCATTTCATACCTTACAAATAGCACTGGGTATAAGGAAGGGGGTTGTGTTTCACATTTAGGCATAACCTACAAACACAGGATGAGATGTGTTGTAAAAATGATCACTAGTTATTAGCCTTCCATGTTCCTTTGCAGTGTGACTTTAGTACTACCCAATAAAAATAGAAAATGTATTTTAAGCTTGGAATCTCTGTTGACCTTGTAGCTAGCTCTGACCAACTGCAGACTGAAATTGTGATGATGTGTGGATATATTATTTCATCCTTCTATACTCTGTGAATGCTTGAATTATTTCTAGTGAGACCTTCTCAAGATGGTGGGCAAGATCATGATGGTTATTAAGGTAATGAGAGATGTAGGACCCACTTCATTAGGTTGTTCCAGCTCTCTGACAAATGACCCAAAAGTAGTGCTGTGTAGAAGTAACTATAATCATGGTACAGATAGGAGCCATCTAGAACAAGGGAACTATGGATCTTTTCACAGCCTAAATTGCTAGCACACAGATGTGGAAGATAGTTGAATGATTATTGTACAAAGTTATTAACTTGAGGAGGTGTTTATTGTCCAGCAAAATTAACACATATAAGATCTAAAGGAACCACATTTTACCCAATATTGTCCTTATGTTTCATTTGGTTCACTTGGGTTTGTTTTACTAACAGAAAATGAATATCTACAGTGGACTCAAAACATGGTTCAACAGTTAAGAATGCTTACTGTTCTTGCAGAGAGCCCTGCTTTGGTTTCCAGACTTCATGTGGCAGCTCATAAGCATAAACTCCAGATGGATCTGACACTTTCCTCTGGTTATCTTGATACCAGGCATGTGTGTTGTAGTGCTATTATATACATGCAGGTAAAACACTAATACACACACACACACACACACACACACACACACAAATGAATATTCTTCTCAAACGAGTACCTACAAATTGTAAAGTATTCTGTGATGTTTTGTACTGGTGTATCTACACTGGTGATGGTAAATCACCTACATAGTAATATGGAATTTGGAGTCAGAGACTCTAGACTGATATGTGACTCCTCTGAAATATAAATTCATTTTTAAGGGAATTTTTGTCATCTAATTTTTTCTCAATAAAATAAACAATAGTAACAGAATGTTATGATCATTACATGAGTTAATTTTATCTGCACTTCAAGCAAAAAAAGTAATTATTAAGAAAAAACTTCCATGTACCAAGTATCAAATGAGAATAAAGGCTAGGAAGGGACTGGTCCCTGGCACAAAACTATGGAAAGACTTAATGGGCAGAATGTTTTCTCAGATCCTACACTCTGGGGCTAGCAAACAGGCAAACAAGGAGAGATAAGCCAGTCCCTTAGAGTATATATAGAATTTCTCAAAACCACAACAAAACTATCAATATACCAAACTTTTAATTTGTCTGAATATTTTGTACTTCTGTGGCCCAGATGAAATAAGTGCTAACACCTTCCTGGGTTTGATTATCATGTGTAGAAGTGGAAGGTAGAGTTATAAACAAGACAGTTATATCCATGTCAAGCTGGATCTCTGATGACAATTGAATAAAACATCCTAATATAGTAAACTGGAAGAATTTTCTTCCATGACTGGATAACTAGACACAGATTTCAATATAGAAAAAGGAGTTTCTGTTTTGATGAATATAGGCATTTGTAGTAGGATCAGATAATTTTTTAAATTTCTTCAGTTTTTGTTGTTATGCCTTCATTTTCATTTATGATTTTGTTAATTTGGATACTGTCTCTGTGCCCTCTGGTTAGTCTGGCTAAGGGTTTATCTATCTTGTTGATTTTCTCAAAGAACCAGATCCTGGTTTTGTTGATTCTTTGTATAGTTCTCTTTGTTTCTACTTGGTTGATTTCAGCCCTGACTTTGATTATTTCCTGCCATCTATTCCTCTAGGGTGTATTTGCTTTTTTTTGTTCTAGAGCTTTCAGATGTGCTATTAAGCTGTTAGTGTATGCTCTCTCAAATTTCTTTCTGGAAGCACTGAGAATTGTGAGTTTTCCTCTTAGCATTGCTTTCATTGTGTCCCATAAGTACGGGTATGTTGTGCCTTCATTTTCGTTAAATTCTAAAAAGTCTTTAACTTATTTCTTCCCTGACCAAATTATCATTGAGTAGATAGTTGTTTAGCTTCCATGTGTATCTGGGCTTTCTGTTGTTTTTGTTGTTGTTGAAGACTAGCCTTAGTCTGTGGTGATTTGGTAGGATGCATGAATTATTTCTATCTGTTTGTATTGGTTGAGGTTTGTTTTGTGTCCAATTATATGGTATATGGTCAATTTTGGAGAATGTACTGTGAAGCGCTGAGAAGAAGAAATATTCTTTTGTTTTAAGATGGAATGTTCTGTAGATATCTGTTAAGACCATTTGGTTCATAATTTGTTAGTTTCACTGTATCTTTGTTTAGTTTCTGATTCCATGATCTGTCTATTGGTGAGAGTGTTGTGTTAGAAAGCCTCCCACTATTTTTGTGTGAGGTTCAATATGTGCTTTGAGTTTCAATAATGTTTCTTTTACTAATGTAGATGATCTTGCATTTGGGACATAGATGTTCAGAATTGAGAGTTCCTCTTGGTGAATATTTTTAATGAGTATGTAGTATCCTTCCCCATCTTTTTTGATAACTTTTGATTGAAAGTCTATTTTATTTGATACTAGAATTGCTACTCCAGCTTGATTCTAGGGACCATTTCCCTGGAAAATTTTTTTTCAGCCTTTCATTTTGAGGTAGTGTCTATCTGTGTTACTGAGGTATGTATCCTGTATACAGCAAAATTCTGTGTCAGGTTTATATATCCAGCCTGTTAGTCTATATATTTTTATTAGGTAATCCATTGAAGTTCAGTCACATTAATGACCAATGATTATTTTTTCCTATTATTTTGTTGTTAGAGGTGGAATTATGCTCATGTGGTTCTCTTCTTGTTGTGAGATTAGTTTTTCTGTGGGTGTAGTTTTTCCCCTTGTGTTGAAGTTTTCCTTCTATTATCCTCTGTAGGACTAGATTAGTGGAAAGAAAGATACTTTTAAAATTTGTTTTGTCATGGAATATTTTGGTTCCTCCCTCTATGGCAACTGAGAGTTTTGCTGGATATAGTATCCTGGGCTGGCATTTTTGTTTTCCTAGGATCTGTATGATATCAGGTCCTACTACAAAAGCCTATACTCAACAAAACTGGAAAATCTAGATGAAATGGGTATTACTTTAGACAGATAAGTAGGTACCAAAGTTAAATCAGGATCAGATAAACCATTTAAAAAGTCCAAAAATCCCTAAGGTAAATAATCCTATGAAAAAATGTAGTACAGGGCTAAATAGAGAATTCTCAACTGAGGAAACTAGAATGGCGAGAAGCACTTAAAAAAATGTTAAACATCTTTAGTCATCAGGGAAATACAAACCAAAACAACCCTAAGATTCCACCTTACACCAACCAAAATGGCTAAGATCAAAAACTCAGATGACAGCAAATGCTGGTGAGCATGTGGAGAAAAGAGGAACACTCCTCTACTGTTGGTGGGATTGCAAGCTGGTACAACTACTCTGGAAATCAGTCTGGCGGTTCCTCAGAAAATTGGAAATAGATCTACCTGAGGACCTAGCTATACCACTCCTGGACATGTACCCAGAAGATGTTCCAACATATAAAAAGGACACATACTCTACTATATTCATAGCAGCCTTATTTATAATAGCCAGAAGCTGGAAAGAACCCAGATGTCCTTCAACAGAGGAATGGATACAGAAAATGTGATACAATGGAGTAGTACTCAGCTATTAAAAACAAAGGCTTCATGAAATTCACGGGCAATAGATGGAACTTGAAAATATCAACCTGAGTGAGGTAGCCCAGTCACAAAAATCACACATGGTATCCACTCACTGATAAGTGTATATTAACCAAAAATAAGTTCAGAATACCCACAATACAATTCAGAGACCATAAGAAATCCAAGAAGACAGAAGATCACACCAAAGTTTGGATGCTACAGTCCTACGCAGAAGGGGGAAGAAAATAATCTCTAGAAAGTAGAGGGAGAGAGGAATCTGGGAAGGAGAGGAGAGGGGGAGGGAAAAGAGGACCAGTTCAGATATGGGAGGAGATGGAGGAGAAGTACAGAGGGTCGGGAATTCGAAAGTAGGTGTGTAGCAGTAAGGGAGAGGGAACTAGGGGTAGCCACTAGAAAGTCTCAGATGCCAGAGTCCCAAGAGGTTCCCAGGACCCAACAGGGAGGACATTAGGGGAAATACTCAAGAAAAGAAAGAGAGAACCTTTATTGTCCATATCCAGTGCATAGGCAACCGCCCCCAGTTGAGGGATGGGACCACCCACTCACGTCAAAAATATCAATCCAGAATTTCTCCTGTCAAAAGGAAATGAAGGGACAAAATGTAGAGCAGAGACTGAATGAAAGTCCATGCAGAGACTGCCCCACCTGGGAATTCGTCCCATCTGTAGACACCAATCCCAGACACTATTGCTGATGCCAAGAAGTGCTTTGTGACAGGAGCCTGGTATAGCTGTCCCCCGAATGGCTCTATCAAAGCCTGACCAATACAGATGTGGATGAAAGCAGCCAAATATCAGACTGAGCACTAGGCCCAATGGAGAAGTTAAGGCAAGGAATGTAGGAGCTGAAGGGGTTTGCATCCCTATAGAAGAACAACAATATCAACCAACCAGAGCTCCCAAAGATCCTAGGAACTAAACCGTCAACCAAAAACTATACACTGGGGGACCCATAGCTCCAACTGGATATGTAGAGAGGATTGTATCCCTGGGAAAGAAGCCCCTTGCTTCTGAGGAGGCTCGATGGCCCAGGGTAGTTGAATGATAGGGCACTGAGGCAGGAATGGGTTGGTAGATAGGGGAGCACCCTCATAGAGGCAGGGGAGGGGAAGGGATAGAGGGCTTGTGAAGGGGAAACTGGGAACGGAGATAATATTTGAAAGGTCAATAAATAAAATAACCAATTAAAAAAGAAAAAAAGGGGGAGGAGTTCTTTGCGAGACGGGGTCTTGGATAGATAACCTCTAGTCAGCATCCAGAGATACCTTTTGTGTGACACACTCAGACCCAGCAACTGCCCCCCAGATAAACACCGACATTTTCCTGAGAAACACTCGTGGTTCACTGCAGTTAATTCACTGAGCAATTTCCAGATTACACTCAGTTTTTGACCAGGCTGAAACTCATTCAGAAAAGAAGAAACTTGGACAGCCCTTGCCTAAGTTGGAACTTGATCTCTGATTCTCATTAAGTGGAATCAGGCTGCTTCTCACCCTCTGCTGAATTCAGTTCATGTTTGTTTCTCCTCTGCCTCATCCTGAACTCCTCTCCACTCTTAAAAGTACTTCCCCCATTCATCATACAAGCTTATATCCACATTCCAGTTTCTGCTTATTTGGAATCCAGCTTTAACATAAGAAAGAAGTGTCATCTCTGACCTTGTATCAACCGCCTGGCAGGGAAATTCAGAATCATTTCACAAACCAAATTTGAAAGATGACAAGATAATAATATATTAGCTTTAGCAACTACCTGAAGAGAAGATGCACTTAGCAAGACCGCTGAAGAAAGGATCAAAGTGCGTGCAAGTGTCTCCGTACCATTTTCCTCTGCTTGCCTGGATGTCATAGCACCTGCCTTCTCATATACTGGCCTAGAGAATTCTCAATGAGTCTTGTCTGGGCTCAGACACGCAGTCCTCTACTTGACTGGGAGCAGAAATTCTTAGTATAATTTTGTCCAAGGAGTCTGGTGGACATGAGTCTTCCTATATGAAAACTTTAAGGGCAGCAAGACTCCAGATAACCTTTGGAGTTTCTCTTTGTTTCTCTCTAGTCCAATTCTCCTTTCTTGTTTATTAACCATGTAAATGATCCTAAGTCCTGGAGGGCAGACAATAGCAAAAGATTTTTAGGGCAGGATTTGCTTAGGTCAGGAGCACATTTCAGTTGGGTGAGTTCATTTGTGAGTTTGTATCTTCTTTCAGTTAATTGATTATTACTGTTGGAAAGAATTCAAAGTATTCATCAAGCATCTTACATACTTCAGTGTCTTTGAGTTGAGTTGAGGAGTTATGTGTTTCAGGAGAAACTCATTGCTTTGTTTGTACATGGCTTTGTACTTCTGTGTTTCTATTTGAACATTTGTTGACTTCACATCTTTCCTGGATTTGGGTCATAGAAGGGTTTCTTACTGAACAAAAAAAAAACCTGTAAGTATATATTATGTGGTAAGTATATATACATATTAGAATAGCTGTGTTCACATGTGCAAGAGGACAAAATGAGTGTATTTCCTTGGTCACTACTCACTTAGTTTTTGAGACACACACTCACTAAACCCAAAGCTCCAGGGCTCTGCCTGTCTCTAATCTACTTCTACTCCTAGCTCAGTTGTTACAGGATACCAGGCTTTTTACCGTGTGCTAAGGATCCAAACTTGTGTGCTTGCCTGAGAGGAATTTTATGCATTAGGCTATCTCTCCAGTTCCTAGACACCCTATGTTCTTGTAAGAAAGAGCAATTGAATTAAGGAAACAACTAATTTTGAAATGACTTCTGTCCTACTCCTCCAACCTGGGAGCTCCAGGAGGAAAGCTATGTTTATTTTGTTTCTCTGAGTCATGTAATTATTACTTCTTGCTGTTTTCTCATTTTATTTTATTTCATGTGTGGATTCACGAGGCTCTTCTCTGTTTTAACCATCAGAATGGATTTCTTTTTCTCTCCAATTCTGATTCCATGTTTCACTGGATCACACAACAGTAGCCACGTTTCTTCTTCTAACATGGAATTTCTGTGATGATTTCTAACTTTCAAAGTAGATGTATTGATCAAGTATTTGACATAAGCTGGAGCTGTAGTAAATTGAATACAATAGGGATATAATGCCAAGAATCACAAAAACTTTCAAGATATAGAAATAGAAGTCACTACCTGAGAAGTGATAAGGAGTTGGTAAAAAAAAAAAAAGAAATGACAAAAATAAAAAATAATGACTATGGAAAAGAAACCTAAAACCCTGTTATTAGCATTACATACTATGTATTTACATCAAATTATTATATTGTGTCCCATAAGTTTTCATAAAGTAATAGTAAAATTAGATTTTAAAAAGATATTACAAAGAGATATAACGTCTAAAATTCTCATAGCTAACCCTCAATTTGCATTTTTATATTTTAGTAAAACAAGTACTATCCCAATAAAGGAATAAATATGAGGAAAAGTCATATATAAAACCAAAATAATTAAAATTCTAATCATAAGCTTAAGAATATATTCCCAAGCTACAGTCTGCCTCTCTGTTACCTACTGTAACAGGATTACACAAGAGCTGGCAGTTTAGAAACACTGCATCCAGGCCTCCAAGAATATATCAATGATCAAAGATTTAGTTTTTTGCCAAAATTAGAGTGATGTACTTAAAATGTTAATGATTTGATAAAGAAATTCCAGCTTTTCATTTAAGAAGCTGACATTTTACGATGACCATCACAGCAGAACGGGGATAAACATGTGTGATTGAATAAGAATGGAAATTTCTGGTGTTCCTCTTTCTTGCAGTTCTCTGCTTATTTCATAAAGTCAATGTTTGTTTTATATTTTCAAAATGTATATATTTCTTTTCATTCTTTAAATGAAAAGAGGGTTTTGAAGATAGTAAGTCATAGTTCTATAGAAATACAATAATGCTAGCATGTATTTTTCTCAATTTCTTTGTCTACTGCTAGGAAAAGCTGAACAACAGAGAACCGCATATAAAAACTTGTAGTCATTAAGAATAGTGTCTGAACTGAAAACAAGTAATTATCAATAAAAGTAATGAATAGTAGGAGCCAATATTTGCAATTTATACAATGTGACAGAGATCTGAGCTGAGCCACAGGTCATTCTCAGCCCTTAATTCACCTGGGTTTGCCACTTACTCACTGACAAAGTGACATTTGACAGTGCAACTTCCAATGAAAGTTTAGCTTCTGGACCCGTTTTTCCTCATATGCCACAAAATTCCGTCTCCTTTCGGCACCTCACTTCCCCACTTTCCAGGGTACTGATACATTGTTTTCTTCTTTTTCATCAAAACTCCTTTTATACTCACTATCTCATCCTGTCATTACTATACATCCCCTTTTTCCACAGTGAATAAAGAGGATTATGACATCTAACAATGCAAACTCATAGAGCTATGAGGGTTTCGCTCTCCTTAGATCTCCCAGTCTTCCTCTCTTTTCTTCAGGATCATCCTCTGGGTTGTCACTAGTGACTGCTTACAGTTTATTTCAGACTGAAAGACTGTACAGTGGGGATGCAGAAAAGGTAGTCTCAAGGTGAGGATGGAAAGTGAAAAAAGAAAAGGGTAGTGAGCCACTTGTATTAGAGGTGTTTTGAGATGGACTATTAAGGACAGGGTGTCCACGAGTAGCACTTTTGCCTTTGTGTATAAATACATAAGCCAACTCTGCCAGAAAGAACTGCTGAAGGGAGTCCTCTAATCTAAGCTGTTTCTTGTAACTAGAAGTACAAGACCACAAATATGAATCAGGAACTCATAGAAAAGATGCTCTTCTGCATTTAATATCATCTGCATTATAAAGAACAGGAACAGAAATGTAAGTATGACCTGTGAATACTAATACAAAAAAAAATTACCAAAAACCAAAAAAAAAAAAAATAGACCACAAGAGCTGGAAGCTTCAGGCCACTGTTTACATGCTTTCTCTAGTACTCAGCCAGTGCTTCTATTGGAAACCATCTGTCCTTTGTGTATACAGGAAAATGAGTTTCTTAAACAGTCAGAGGATATGGGAAGAAATAAACACAAGAAAGAAGCCAGTATGGCTGGACACAGGGTCTGAAAGAATAGGAGACTTACAGAATGTTTGATCATTGGATATATAACCAGATTATGATAAACTGTCATGTGACAGTGATTTCTTTGTTAATTTGACTACTTCCTGACTTGGTTTTTCTCCCTTACTTTTGATTTTTGGTATTTGGTTGTTTGCTTGCGATAAGAAGTTTTCTGTCATTCACTGCTACCTACCTTGTTTTCTCTCACAAAAGCAAGGGTGCTTCAGAAAAAAAAGGTGGGGATAATTTAAGATAAAGGTTTATGAACTCAGGAGTAGTGAGGATCAGACATAGTATTCTGTAATAGGTAATATATGTACACCTACTTATTAACTAAGTAATGCTTGTAGGAAGGTGCTAAGATATACTTCTAGCTTCTGAGAAAGAAGAGACAAACCTCAACTCCAGAACCTACCAATAATTGATTACAACCCTCCACTGGAAAGACTTTAAAAGAAAATGTATACAGATATTTAGCCTGCACACTTATATTTGCACTGCATGCCTGCCTGGTTGCTGCAGAAGCCAAAAGAAGACGCCAGATCTCCTAGAATTGGAGTTACAGATGGTATGAGCTGCCATGTAAATGGTCAACTTGAAACCAGGTTCTATGGAAGGACAGCCAGTGTTTTTAACAAGCAAGCCATCTCTCAGTCCCACTGGACAGTCTCATTTCCAATAGTCTCCTTCTGAAACTTTTTCTTCTCGTCCCAACTTTGATTAACATTATTTTCTTCCTTTTAAAATTTTTCCTGTCTTTTGTAAATCTCTTTCTACATTTTTAAAGCAAAAAATAGCAATAGTAGCCTCTTCTGGCTCTGAGAGGTCTCATATAAATAATTAATTGAAAATGTTTTGTAAACTGTAAAATGAAATGCTGTGGTAGGTAGATGCTGTTTTCATCATTGTTAGATAGCCAAGATGAGTGTGAGCCAAAATTGGACTCAAGTGGGAGGCAGAAGTGGAGCTGGATCCAAGGAGTTGCAGATAATAGCAGCAAAGTGGGTTATACAAACAGAGGCGCACATTTTAATAATTGTGTGTGATGAAATTTTTCCAATAGCACAACCTGGGAGGCCTCTATCTCTTCTCAAAGGAAACTTTTTATCCTTTAGAAATGTCTCACTTATGAGGCATATCCTCAGTTGCTGCTAGGATTTGTCTATATGTTTCCTAAAACCCTGCTAGAAATTTGGCAGTTTTCCTCTTCCTCTTCAGCCAAGCTGAATTGATCCAAAACATAAAAATATAAAAAACTAAAGCTAGAACGAGCTGAGTTATGTGGTTCAGTTTTACAGGCTTAAAAGTTAACTATTCAGTGGCAGATGAGCACAGTGTGCTGGACCCAAAAGTTGTAACAGGGTAATAGTAGTGGGTGTTAAGATTATATGTCTTTCTGATTATCTTTCAATTGCTGGGTGAACTGATTGAGTTTGTGGTAATTTTTTTTCAACCAATGACCTTTTTCTCATGACCTGTAATGCATGACTTACATTACACGTGAAGTAGACACCTATTCACCTCACCTGATCACTGAGAGATCAAAATAAATAAATAAATAAATAACCTAAGTCTGGCTGAGTAAATCAGTGAATCAGTGACTTTATTGGGGTTATTTGCAGGAGTATATTGGTGGGGCTACTTACAGAGCATGTATAACACAAACTGCTGTACTGCCAAAATCTCACCCCAGCATGTTGATGATTTCCAAAGCTCTTTCTCTGGAGCTCTCTGAACAATGTGCAGAGCTCATTTGTTACGTTGGGGAGTCTTTCCTCACCAGCATATTAACGCTTATGTAGTTTTAGGAGGGGTCAGGTGGTTCTTGTAATTTTTAGTATCTTTCTGAAAATTATTTACTTCCTGAAGCTTGTACAGAGCATTCACTGTCTTTGTCTTAATGAGCTTTCCTCTTTTTTTCAAGAGGAAATACATGAATTCTTAAGAAAGAAAGACATAACTGCCTGTCACCCTGTGCTTTTATGGTTCTTTTGTAAGCTTTATTCAGATACTACAGTGTAAGATTTGCTGTTTGCCTTGTGTTGGCAACCTGCTCATTTTCTGTATGTTACTGATTGGCTGGATCATAGACTTGACTCAAGTATAGTTGCCTCATAAGTACAGAGTCTTTTTATTCCGATTAACAATAAACATGGATTTAATTATATTTTTGTGGATGATCTATGGCTCTTTCTGCCTCATGATTCTTGATGCGAAAGACTATAGCTATCCATAGCTATTTTAACTTGAATCTCTTTCTATAATTTAATTAGTTTATTTATTTTGTTTTAATTACTTGAGAAAGAGTCTTGTTAGACTGTTCTGGATGGTCTGGGACTCACTATATAAAATAGTGTGGTCTTGAACTTGTGATGATTCTTCTGATTTCATTTCCCTGATGCTGTGTTTAAATACATATATTATCATGCCTGGCTACACTATTTTAATATAGCACACTGTATTCCTCTCCAATATCCCTGTATTCACCATCTTGACTCTTTACTTTTTACTCAGATATTTCAGAAATCTTAGTCTTTAGTCGTCTCACAATTTTGTAAAAACATTGCAAGGTATTCCATGTATAGATTTATGTGAATGTGTCTATGATAACAAATTTAATACATCAAAATCTATATTTAATAGCAAGAATTTCAATAAAGAAAGTGGGAAAAGCTTCTTTTGGAACAAGGCAGTGGTAGTGGCATGAATCTGTGCATGGGATTTTACTATACACACACACACACGCCATATATATGTATATGTATGGGTAGGTATAGGTGTATGTGTATGTATATGTATATCTCCAATGGAGAAAAATATATTTTTCATATATTCAATTTTACCTATACCCCCCCCATTAGCATCATTATCCTTGTAGTGGAGCTGATAATTTTCCATATAAATCTTTCCAAAATGAAGTATGGGCTGTAATAAACCTTTGGAAAGTATGACTGTTAAAAGTTATTTCCACATGGAGACATGAATGATTATTGTAATTACCCTTCAGGTCCTAGAAGAAATTGTGTTGTGTCTACAAAGACTCAGGCAAGGCAGAAATTTTCACAATTTGATTTGTATAAACTCCCTTGAATAATGTTCTTGGGGCTGGGTTACTGAATTATTTGCTTTTCATTTTGCTTTCTCATACAGTCTACAAATATTAAGTTCTTGCTACATGGTAGGCACTGTGCCAACAGTCAGGTAAGAGAGCAGACCAATATAGTTCCAGGTTCATGGCACTAATGTAGTGAGGAGCTGACCTTCTGCAAGACTTAGTGACTCAACCCTTTATAATTGCTCAGCTGATCAGAATAACATAGGAATCAGTTAAGAGGGAATAAACTCAGCAACATTAAGTCTTCATCATTACTGGTTATAGTTATGCAGATCAGTGCCCTTATAGCAAAGCTTCAACATCAAATCTGTTTTATTCAGTGCTTCCTGCCTAGAACATTTCCATGCAAGAACATGGAGACAGAGAAAGAAAATATACATATAAGTTCTTAGATACAACTCCCACTGCTGATTGTCTAGTACATAACTAGATTGGATGTTTTCTAATTTTTAAAGTCTCCACTAAATTTTGGGTGAAGTATATCTATGTGTGAAAATAGTTAATATCTAAACTATAGTCTTTATGACTTAAAGCAAAGCCTATTTCTAGCTAAAAGTTCATTTAGCTAAACCTGTGTGCGTATGTCTTACAAAATTTACTGCCTTACTGAAAATCACAAACCTTGTTATGAGTAGAATTATAAATAAAAACAAACCCTACTTCCATTCCTATTTTATATGCTGTACATTCACAGTCCTTCCTATTCAAATGTATGTACTACGTCCTTTAGAATAGACTTGTAAGAACTACTCCACTCTATTTTCAAACACTGAAGTCTGCATGTTTACCATCCATTACATCCCATATGAGTCTCTTCTACTTTGAAACAAAATGCATTTCATAGAATTTTTTATCACTATTAGTTTTTAAGTTTTTAGGCCAATAAAAGCAGAATACATTTAGTTCAGTTATATGTCAATAAATCAACTACTGGGTCATTTTTCAAGATCCTAATGTACTTCCTTTTTATCCAAATCCCATAATTGCCCATAAAGATGTCATAGGTAGCAGTAGGCAGAGTAATAACACAATGTTAGTATTTTCTAAAACTCATACTGATGGCTTCCATGGGTGTATACATTTTATCCTTAAAACAAATTTATGTTCTCAATATCATAATTCTCTATATAAGGCCAGAGTAGCTAGGACAGACAAAACAAACAAACAAACAAACAAACAAACAAACAAAACCTCTTTTGATTCCAATATTCACACCCATTCTCCTGCTCTACTTCAGGTCTATAAAATCTTTGGTTTGCTTAATAACCTGTCAGTAGCAAGTTCCTAATAGTAATGTGAATATGTAAGTATACAGTTAAATATTAAGCCAGTTGTAAAATATTTCCAGATAATACATAGCTTTGAATTAACCTTGTTTCATCTTCCTTCTAAAAATATCTGTGACTCATATTGTAAAATGGAATGAAGTGATGGGGAATGAAATTAAGGCTTTAAAATGAACATATTTGTGTCCCTTGCAAAATGGAGTCAACCACTGTCCATGATTTGTTACTGTGACACAGCTTTTTTTTTTTCCTTCTTAAGAATGCCAAGGGAACTTGCTCAGAGAGGTACTAAGATTGCTGTGAATCTCAGGTCCTGTTGGTTTAAAGATTTTAGACTAATATACACTAAAGGCTATCAAAAGCTCTCACAGAAGCCTGAGATTTTAGGTGATGGGTATGTAGTATAATCTTGTGAATCTCTGTAACCAAAGTATTCAATGTGAAAAGGTAGAATCTTTCAGAGAAAAGTATTTCTAAACATTGTAGAATGAATTAGCATTGTAAAATAATTTTTCTCAAAGGAAGATTCAAAGACAAATATTTCCCGATTGAACTATAGAGGTTGTATCTTAAAAACATTCCAAGGCAGGGGCTGGAGAGATAGATCAATGCTTAAGAGCATTGGCTGGTCTTCCAACCCTGGTTCAATTCTTCACCACAATCAGCCCATGACTCTAATTCCAATGTGAGGGCATTTGACACTCTCACACAGACATAAGAGCAGGCAGAACACAAATGTACATAAAGTGGAAATAAATTATTTTTAAAAATGTACAAAGATATATTTTTCTTATATTGAATATAGCTTGATTTCCAGAAGTACACCTGGAACCTCGGGCTATAGCACTTAGATATTTTGTTACTTAGTTCTATTCTACAATGTCAACTTGTAAATACCACAAATTAAAACAAATTCTATGTATTTTAAAATAGAAAACCATAAAAAGACATGAGCAGTCCTCAAATGTCATTGTATGACAGGGTTTCTGCGTGCTAGAAAGATGGCTCAGTTATTAAGACCACTTGCTGCTCTTCCTAAAGCCAGACTCAATACCACTACCCACATAGCAGCTTATGACTGTTTGTAAATCTAGTTCTAGTTAACCCAGCTCCCTCTGGCTTCCTCATGCACAGGGCATATATAGTACACAGCCCTGAACTAAGGATGAACACCCATACATGTAAAATAAAAATAAATAAACAAAAGTTGCCTGAAAGTTTGCTGTATTCCACTTTTCTCCACCAACAAAACTCACTAGACCTTAGAGTCCCAACTAATCTATAAGATCCCCAGTGTTCTAATTACTCCCCGAACGAACTACAGTGCATAAACTCTTCTACTAAATCTTTGTGAACAAATCATTCAACATTTTGCCTTAAATTCTGTACACCACATACCCATTCCAGAGCCTCGAATGCCAGCAAATGAAGACAACTCAATGCCTCTTCACAGAAGAGTAGGAACATTTGCAACCAAGGAAGAAGCTGCTGACCTTTCTCTTTTGAATTATCTAATTCACTTACTTCTAAATCTAGAGCCATCATCATTTTTCTGAGCAGAGGTGTCTGCATTCATACTTCTTGGTGAATCATCAAAGATTTGCAGGCTTTCACTTTTCTTATTTTCCTAAGTTTAGCTTCAGTCTTCATATTCTCAGTATATATGTAACGATGATGGAGAATGTGTGAGTCTCACTAGGGGTTTTAACACATTTGCCTCACTCATTGATGGAAATTAGATTCTAAGAGAAGCTTTGCTTCCAGATGGTGTGCTGAGAAAAAGTCTAGATCTGCGAACTGATTCCTAAAGTTTTAAAGGTACTAGTGGAGTTATGGCAACTATAAGAATATTGTTGACTGTAGCAGTGGCCTGTATGATAACTGAAACAAATGGCAATCGCTAACACATTCTGGTACCTACTTTTTCTTAATCCAGACACAAGTAAAAGAAATTATTACTCTTTCTATTGCTCCTCTCAATTCTTCCTAAAATTCCACTAATGACACCGATTATTGCAGAGTTATTGAGGAGTTCTCCTTAAAAAATAAAGTATAGTTCAGAGCTCAAGTGAGAAGAATGATGCTATGCTTGAATCCAGGCCTGAAGGTAAAGATAAAAACAGCATCATGATTGGAGAAAAACTAAAAGAAGCTAGTTACTATGAGTAGTCATCATGTCAAACACAGATTCTTTGACTTTTCACAGTCCTATCCTCCTTTCATGGTCAGGATTTTAAGACCCTTGGAAGTCATGTCTATCCCCAGATGCCTACAGAAGGCACTGAATGAGGACATGTGCTGATCAAAGCTCTGTGTGTCCATCATATGTCGTAAAATAACCTCTTCATCTTGATGTCTTCATCAAGGCATTGGAGTCTTTGTTCAATGAATAATGTGATCATTTAGAAATTGACTATTCACTCAAGTTCACATGTTACTGAAGAGGGACACTAGATATTTCTTGGTCAATAAGAGATTAAAAAACTGAGAAGAGGGCAATGTGATAGAACGGAAATGGAAAATTAAAAAAACTTCTCTGGTGGCTCACCTAGGCTAACCTACACTGCTTATATCACAGCCGAAGAAGTTAATCATATCTGTATTCTGATGACAACTTGCATGATTTCTGCCAAAGAAAAGTTTGTAATACATCTCTGCAAGGTTACAGAGAAAATTATAGTTTCAAGGCTTAAACTAATTATATCCATGCATGTGTGCTGTCTTATCTAGCATAGTAACCTGTGAACCTGTGCCTGACATTATAAAGTAACTCTGTTGAGGAATGGTATCTTCAATTGTGTCATACAAGAAGAACCATCCCTAACACTATGTGTTTGACAAAAATATCTTTAAAAGATGGTTCTGAAAGTAATTTGTTCTTCTTCTTTACTCACAGCCCCAAAGACCTTGCCAAAGATAAAATGAAATTTTATGACCACCCCTACCCCGTTTGACCTAGAAATGAAAGAGAGATGTTAAATTGTGAAGGTCACTGTGCCTACTCATTTTGCATGAAGACTCACATACTCTCTTTCTCTGAGTGGAAATGGGAGTGGAATCCCATGACACCATTCTTTTGTAGCACTCAGAAACAATATATTTTCAAGTGCCTCCAATTTGCAGAATTGCAATAGATACAAAGAATTGCTGTGCCCTTTGTTGTGACCCTCAACTACAGCATAGAAACAGGAGAAAATTGAAAGAAAAAATGGGATAGATTCTTCCATACCTCTCGAGCAGATGAACAAATGGCTTTCAGAAAGCTAGTGGGAAAAAGAAAAACAATGTCAAACTTTTATAATGGTTTGGGATTTTCCACTTAGTCTCAAGCTGTGTGAAATACTTAAATCCATACTTGCTTTCTTCCTTGCAGGTATAGAAAAGTGTCAGAAACTTGTCAGGACACAGATGCACTGTAGGCATTTGTCTTCCTGGGTCTCCTTACCTGGCATTTATACTTTTGAAGTTGCCACAACAAAACCTTTTTATTTAAGTCATAACTCCATTGTAAATGTGAGTTAAAATAAAACATAAATTATTTCTTCACCCTGAAGTCATACTTAACAATGCCATCATCCAAAAAGAGCTAATTTTGCTAATAATTTGTGTGGAAATTTAGTACTGCTGAACAATACTCTGGCTGCCTTACATTTTAATAAAGTATCTAGACCAAAATGCACTTTATTGAACATGTTGGAATTCAATTTTCTAAGCATGGTCTTCAGTTGCTTGTTGGCAAATACGCACTTTATATTCCTAATATTGATTAAATTAATTCACATTTGCTATAGTTTCAGAGTGACATGCAATCTGAAGTCATGCTGCTTTTGAATACTGTCTTTCTGCTGTCAATAATCATGGTGCAGATGGTTCTTTAGGAATATGGTATTCTTCTGTAATAGTTAATACATTTTTGTGTGTGTGTACATGTGCGTGTGCGTGTGCGTGTGTGTGTGTGTATGTGTGTTTGTGTGCATATCCATGTTCTTAGGCATGCGAAAGTCAGAATTCATTGTTCAGGATCTTCTTAATCATTGTTCACTTTATTTTTTTAAAGATATGTCTCTTAAGGAACCTGAAGCTCACCAATTAGGACAGTCCAGTTGGATAGCAAGCCTCGGGGATCTGCCTGTCCCTGCATCCCTAGCACTTGAATTACAGGTGTCACTACTTGCTTTTCTTTAAATGCTATGAATTGAACTCAGGTCCTCCCAAATGCATGGTAAGTGTTTAACTGACGGAGCCATCAATCTAGGCTGTATATCTTTTGTATTTTTTAAAAAGATTTATTTATTTTGTGTATGTGAGTACACTGTAGTTGCCTTCAGACACACTAGAAGAGGGCATCAGATCCTATTACAAATGGTTGTGAGCAGCCATGTGGTTGCTGGGAATTGCACTCAGGACCACTGGAAGAGCAGTCAGTGCTCTTAATTACTGAGCCATCTCTCCACTCTTGTATTTTCTTATATGCACAGCTACTCTGAACTCTGAAAGGTCCTCTTTCATAGGGGTGGATATTTTACAATAAAACCATGTGGATAAATTTTTCTGGCTTGTCAATATGACTTCAAGGCTTTAGATCTATGCCTCTAGCTCCTCAAACACCTTGCTGCTTTAGCACTCCATCTACAAACTATTCTACTTGATAACAATTAGAAAAGATGCAAAGTGCCAAAGTACTCCTTTTACTTAGAGGAGAAAATAGAAATAGTAACCATTCATAACACTTTCATCCGCTCTTGACAACCCATCATAATAGATCAAAAATGTACATATTTTTCCTCCAAAATTAGAGAATGTGTAAGTAAATATGCTAATTCATTTTAAGCTGGTTGACACTTTCAAATAGCACATGCCATTCTAAAGGAACCTGAGAAATAACAACACAAGCCAAATTAGACTATTAGTAAAAGACAGACCTTACCTCAAACACTATTTAGAGTGTGTGCTTTAATTATCTGTGTTAGTTTAGAAAATGCAATGGCCAAGTAGGACACATCTCTATTGATCTTATTTCTAGCTAGATTAGATATGACCAAAGATAGACAAATTGTAGGCCTTTTAATATATGTATTATTAACAACAGGCAAGACAATGTGAACCATGTAAGAACTTAAGAACAAAATGAGTATTGTTTTTTCCTAGTTCAGAGATGAGAGAAGACCAAGGTTTAGTTATACACAATCAGAAAAAGAATCATTGCTTGTGTCTTTTTAACCACGTACTCTCTAATAAGGCTCAGAGATCCTTGCGTACTTCATTCTTTATTTCTCAAGAAAATACAGGAACTCCATTGGTAGTTATTCGTTATTCATTTTATGCATAATTAAGAAATTATATGCTGCTGATAACCCCAGTAATGTAATGACTAACCTCTCATATTCTTCCTTGATTGCCATGTGAAAGATTTGAAAAGAGATATTTTAGACTAATTATCCATCAGTAATCATCTCCACACAACCCAAATCACATTTGATTCCCCATTAAGTCAGACCAGGAGAATGAGAGGTTTTCTATCAAGAATGCTTTCTGCTGCAATCAGGTTAATTTTATGTTTCTACTCCATTGGACTTCTGAATTTAAACATGGAAGAAACAAAGCAAATTCTGCATAGAGGAAAATAATATCCCTAACCATGGATTTGGATCATCTGCAGAACAGTGGTAACCTAACTGTTTCCCAAACAGTACCATTTCATTCAGAAATGTTACCAAATCACTGGGATTCACTCAGCACATGGTTCAGATGCTCCAGCGTTGCAAGAGTTCCCTTTGTTTTGACCCATTTCAAAGCCCACACATTCAAAATCATAAGCTTGCTACATAAAATAATTTATATCAAAAATCAAAGAAACAAATGCCAACTGAATATAGTTCATTGGTGCCATTTGATAATACCAGTCAGAAAATCATTAATTCATGAGAATATATTGGTTTTGACTCATAAGTGTAGTAATCTTTAAAAATGATCAATATATCAATGATACTTTCTTGACACATGACAAGACTTTTTTCTTACTTAAGTAATGCTATAGACACACTCAAGAATTATCTAAAGAATACTGACATTCAACATTCACTATACTCATGATGGATTTTATCTCATTCCTTTTATTTTATGAGAAAATGAAAAGAGTCAGCATTATCAGGGGAAAAGACATCTCCCAACTCTCATATGCACAGAGTATATGGTTGCCAACCATATTGATCAAGCACTGTTATTTTGTTTTTTCAATCTGATTGAAAATATCTCTCCATATTTGCAATTCTTCCTTTCCTGTTCTCAAATTAAACGATCATATGGTACAATGCTATAATTTAAGTATGGTTATTATTTCATATTCGGACACTTTATAGTTTTCTCTTTTTTTTAAGCTTGGTAGTATCATAGGTAATTGGGTTTATGACTTTATTTAAATTATAACAATATTTTTATGTTTACTTCGCACACACTTTTCATACATCTATATCTATTTAATGAAGTCATAAAGCATAGAAAAAAGGCTTATTTAAGGAAAAATTAGCAGTTAAGCACTTGCAAGCTTATAGTGTGACTCAAGAAATAAAATGTTATCTGTAACTCAATCCTATACACCCATGTGTGCCAGTGGGAACTTTCTCTCCATAAAGGGAACAGGTCCTCTGAATTCTGTGACAATCATTTCCTTGAAGTCTTATGTTTGGCTCCAAATGGAAACCATTGGCCTTCTTGGATAATTTTAAGTTCTTATATCAAGAAAGGGAAGCTGTTTATCATCAAGTTCTTTCTATACATATTTATGCTATATAGATAACATGACAGATACTAAACACTAAGCTAGGAGAACAAAAATCATAAGATAAAACACCCACATCTCAGAAACTTGTAAGATACTGGAGGATTTATTGGAGTTTAGAAAAGCACACTAATAGCTCTGCTTAACTACAACCCAGTGCACTTACAGGGAGTTGGGCTTGTCAGGCCCTCCATCCTTGCTTGCATCCTTGATATTCCTTATGTAGAAAATAAATAGGTCAGCAAGATTATTCCCTGGGGAGGATTTTGTGAGAGTTTAGGAGCCAGAAGTACTGAGTAACTGTTAGCTCATCATTCAAAAATTATTGGCTCCACCATCTGGACCTATTTCCTTGAATAAAGCATGGAATGAGGCTGAAATGGACAATGTTCAGTTCCAAGGTAGGACACTGAACTGACGGAGTGAGTGCCCGTCCTTCTGTAACTTGCTATTTGTTAAAGGGAAACTTACAGTGTCTTTTATTTCAAGATAACAAAATGTAGAATAAAAGTGATGAATGAGAAGTTTGATTCCTTTAAAGATAAGGAAGTTATGTGAAAGCTACAGTATTCTTTCTTCTTGCAAACCTAGTGACTATTAGTACTACACCATATTTGGCAAGGTTACACATATCCAGTGATGTATTCATGAAGCCATGTTGATATTGATGGGATTTATTTTTATGTTCAAAACTATACATTTTCTTTCTTTTTTTTTCTTTTTTCCCAATCTGCTTTTATATCATTTTAATTACATGCAAATATTAAGGTCAGTTTAAGGGTGAGAAATTAGCAATACAGTAGATGCAAATAGTCAAGGAACAAGCAAGGAATAAACAAAGTCCCGTGATCTCTCCCATGATCACTGTTTCTAAGGGCTTATCAGGATGACCCAAATATCTGAGCCTACTACCCTAACATAGCCCAAAGTCATTTTCATGTCTGAAGCTTACTTTCTTGTTCTAGCCTAAAATTTAGATTCTTGCCTGAAATTACTTCTTTATTTTAGCATAACATTTAGATTCCTGCCTGAAATTACTTCTTTGTTCTAGCCTAATGTCAGATTCCTGCCTGAAGTCCACTTCCTTGTCCTTGGCCAATGTCATATTCCTGCCAAGCAGCCCATTTACTCATCCTTGGCCCATGTCAGATTCTTGTCAAGCAGCCCCCAAAGCTCTCTGCCTCATCGCTTTTTAACTTCATAAACAAGATTGAGCCTGTCTTAGGTTGTTCTGACAAGAATGCCTTCCTTACCCATCATGGAATATGCATTATCAAAAGCAATGGACTTCTGTCAGGTGGGTAAGGCTCTGTGCAGAATCTTACCCTTACTTGTCTTGCCAGCCTATTAAATTAATAACTCTATCTTGGTGTCCATCTTCAGTTTCAAGCCATTTACTTTGGCTGCCAACATGTTGATATTGTTAAACACAAGCTTTAACATGATGGGCAGGATTAAAATATTCCCAGGACAAAAAGGACTAGCATGATCAAGCTATATATACCATTCTCGAAACTTGACCAAAATGGAAATACTGACCTCAGGCTATGAGTAATTTTATCAGCAGCATCAAAGCTCAGCAGAGCAACATTCTTTATATTTATAAGCTCACTATGCAAAGTTAAAACATCCAGAGAGGTGTTAGAATTATGCCAAATACCCTGCAAGTGTCTTTAAACTTTTTTTAAATTGTAGTGACTATCATTGTAAGTTTTAGAAGTAACACAAATCCAATGGTATTTGGCATGACACTTGAGATGGCTCCCTTCTCTTAAACTCTGAACCTCCTTCCAATAATTTGAACAGGATAAAGAACATCAATCTGGTGTTCTAAATACTTGTCTAAATCTTCTTGTATACTCAACACATTAGTAACATTTTTTTTTTTGCTAAATGATTAACAAAAGTATGTCTTAACTTCTTGTGTCAAAGCAATTCCAGAAGCAGTAGTGTTAGCAATTAATGTAATTAAAGCTGTTATACCAGCAATAATCAAGACCACTACCCTCTTGCTTCTGCTTAAAGCCTGAATCACTTCTTCCAGTATTTGCAAGCTTTTTTTGGAATACCTTGGTCATGTAATACTCAGGGCAATAAAATAAAAGCGATTGATAGACCCCCATAGCAGACATGCCAGGTTTCCACACACTGACACCATTAGAGAGTGTACAATCAATATAACTTAAATTAAATACTGTAGAAGAAATAAAAGTAACTTTAACATGACACTTAAAAGAGCCTTAACACATGCACTAACACTTTTTTGAAATCCAGATCCTGTCCCAACTTATTCTCTTGCAAACATAACATAAGAGAACTGCAGCTAATTACCAAATATGTCTCTGAAAATGTACAGAACCAGCCTTCCAAATGAAGACTGTTATTTACAGCATTGGATTGATTTCTAGACCAGTTCATGATTGAGTTCGAATAACTGGTCACATTTAAGAAAAATACAAGAGTCATTATAATGTCTCTTTTTGATTTTCTGTTCCAAATGGTCTGAAATCTTGAGGCAAAGCAGCTTGTCTCATCTAGATACAGGCAAGCAAAGGTGGATGAGGAACATATATCTAATACAGCTTCCCAGTCACCATTGTCAGGGCACTCAGCAAGCTCATAGGTCAGCATCATTCTTTGTCCAAGCATCAGCATGTCTCACCAAACACTCTGGTAGCCACCATGATCCTTCAGTATCCTGCAGAACAAATACAAATATGCCCTCTTCCCTATATTAAATACCTGACTGAGATCCTGCCATATGCCAGTAAGTGGATCCTTCCTTTTCACCTAGGTGTATGTATACCTAGGTGTAGGGTGCCACAATGATTCCGCAGAAAGTTCCTTGGCGTCCAAATTGTTTGAAAATTTAAAACAAAAAGAACATGATTTAAATAAATTTGTGGTGTACAGGGATATACCACCCTGTTTTGTATTTTATAAAGATATTGTTTTAAAGTTCCATGGGCCCAGTCCACAATACCTTGTCCTTGAGGATTACAAGGAATCCCAGTAATTTGGGTAATATTAAATTATTGACAAAAAGTCTCAAATGCTCTACTGCAATAGCAAGCTCCATTATGTGTTTTGTTTTGTTTTTTAATTGGGTATTTCATTTATTTACATTTCAGATGTTTTCCCCTTTCCCCACTCCCCACTAAGAAACCCTTTATCCCATCCCCCTTCCTCCTGCTTCTATGAGAGTGTAACCCTACCCATCCACCTACTCCTGCATCCTTCCCTTGATTCCCCCACACTAGTGCATCTCACCTGCACCAAGGACTTCCCCTCCCACTGATGCCCAAAAAGGCCATCTTCCAGTACATATACAGCTGGAGCCATGGGTCCCTCCATGTGTGTTCCCAGGCTGGCGGTTTAGATTCTGGGAGCTCTGGTTGGTTGGTATTGTTGTTCTCCCCATGTGACTGCAAGCCCATTCAGCTCCCTCAGTCTTCTCTCTAACTCCTCAATTGGGGAGCATGTGATCAGTTCAATGATTAGCTGTGAGCATCTGTCTCTTTATACATCAGGCTCTAGCAGAGCCTCTCTGGAGACAGGTATATCAGGCTCCTGTCAACATGCACTTCCTGGCATTCACACCAGTGTCTGCATTTGATGATTGCACATGGGATGGATCTGAAGGTGGGTTAGTCTTCAGACAGCCCCTTTTCCAGTCTCTGATCCACACTTTATGTCAACATTTGCTGCCCTGAATATTTTATTACTCCTTCTAAGAAGGACAAAAGTACCCACATTTTGGTGTGATCGTTCTTCTTGGATTTTATATGGTCTCTGAGTTTTATTGTGGTTATTCTGAACTTCTTTTTGGCTTATATCCACTTTTAAGTGAGTGCATATCATGTGTGCTCTTTTGTAACTGGGTTACCTCACTCGGGATGATATTTTCTAGTTCCATCCATTTACCTAAGAATTTCATGAATTCATTGTTTTTAATAGCTAAGTAGTACTCCATTGTGTAAGTGCACCACATTTTCTGTATCCATTCCTCTGTTGAAGGACATCTGGGTACTTTTCAGCTTCTGAATATTATAAATAACACTGCTATGAACATAGTGGAGCATGTGTCCTAGTTATATGTTGGAGCATCTTTTGAGTATGTGCCCAGGAGTGTTATAACTGGGTCCTCAGGTAATACTGTGTCCAGTTTTCTGACGAACTGCCAGACTGATTTCCAGAGTGGTTGTACCAGCTTACAATCCCACCAACAATGGAGGAGTGTTCCTCTTTCTCCACATCCTTGCCAGCATCAGCTATCACCTGAGGTTTTTTTATCTTAGCCATTCTGACTGGTGTGAGGTGGAATTTCAGGATTGTTTTGATTTGCATTTCCCTGATGACTAAGGACGTTGAACATTTCTTTAGGTGCCTTTCAATCAATCGAGTTTCCTCCACTTAGAATTCTTTGTTTAGTTCTATACTCCATTATTAATAGTGTTATTTGATTGTCTAGAGTAATTTCTTGAGTTCTTTGTATATATTGGGTATTAGCACTCTATTGGATGTAGGATTGGTAAAGATCTTTTCCCAATCTATTGGTTGCCTTTTTGTCCTATTGACAGTGTCCTTTGCCTTGCAAAGCTTTGCAATTTTCAGAGGTTCCATTTGTCAATTCTTGATCTTAGAGTATAAGCCATTGGTGTTCAGTTCAGGAAATTTTCCCATGTGCCCATTTGTTCGAGGCTTTTCCCACTTTCTCTTCTATTAGTTTCAGTTTATCTAGTTTTTAGATCTTCTTGCCAATCTTTTTACAAATACCATACAGTTTTTTTCACTATTGCTCTATAGTATAGCTTGAGGTCAGGGATTGTGATTCTTCCAGAAATTCTTTTATTATTTAGAATAGTTTTTGCCATCCTGGGTTTTTTTGTTATTCTAAATGAATTCGCATATTGTTCTTTCTAACTCTATGAAGAATTGAGTTGGAATTTTGATGGGGATGCTTTTTCTTTCAGTGATGCTACATAATCATTGAGAAACTGAAATTTGTTTCAGAAAACAACTGAAATAACTCCTGAATTCACCACTGACTAATTTTCAGAATATGTGAAGTCTACATACAGTCTGGAATCTTCCACATATGTAAAAGAATACATGCTTACTTTATAGTTCTTTCAGGAATTTTCAATATGATGATTCATTTGGTGACTTACTAATAAACATGGGCTTTTGCTTATTTTCCTCCCAAATAAATTCTAAGTACTTTACCTTAACAGATCTATAAAAATTCTTACTAAGACACCCTCCAAAGTGACCAAAGTTTTGCACATACTCCACTAAATGAATATCTACTACAAAGCTCCAGCCAAGGTGTGCACCATCCCTATTCTCCAAACCCAATATTCTAAAGCTTTGAAGGTTTAGAATCAGACATAAGAATCTCATTCCCAAAGATGAATATAAAAGAACAGGGTAAGGGAATCAGAAACAGTGCCCTCCTATTCCCCAGTGATTACATAATAAAATCACCCTGGTTATTACAGAAGGTTGACAAAATGGCCATGCCTGATTTTGCCAAAAACAAATGATCAACTAAAACTCATTTCCTGAAGAAACAATGGTTCAGTGAAAGGAAAAATCTAATCCTAATCTTGTTTGGCTGATTGAATTCTTTGTATCTGCAAGAGTGGCAAGAGTTCTGTCAATTAAAAGTGTTTCAGGCAAAGCACCTGCATATTTTTTTTACAATGCAATCTGTCAATCATGGAGCATAAACTTTGAATTTAGAGGGTCTTATAAAATAAAATGGTAGAGTTCTAGAGACAGCTGTCTAGATTTACCTGATGGTGATGTCATCTATGAAAGGGGAAAGAAACCTCTCACCTCTTTAACAAATCCCATGTCCAGTGGCATGAAACATTAAATTAAAGAAAATGAGTTTTACATTATAAACTTTAAAAGTTCTTGTAACTAAGTAGGGTTTTAACTAGTGTAAAATCAAATGATTTTATAATCAAGCAATTATGAGTGACTTCAAATTCACCATCCTATGGCCTTGATGCTGCTGGCCGGTGATCCCCTGTACATCTGATTTTCTGAGACTTCAGTTAGAATATGCTGCAATTGCAATTGTTAACTTGAACGTATAAGTTGTTCCTATGAAGGAGAAAGAAGTTACTGTAAATTTACTGCTTACATGTGTTTTCTTTTTTGTAAGTAGTTCCCTTGGGAAATTATATAAACATGCCAATATTCTCTTAAGACCCTTATGGATCAGTGGATGCTTCCTGAAGGAACATGGTCTTTGACTTTGTTATAAGACAGATATGAGAATGAATCTGCCTTTGCATCTCCCAGCAACAAAGTCTACAAAAATTGCTGCATTTCATTGGTGAATATAGGGGATGAGCTTCTCAAAGAATTTCACAGAATGATGGTTGGACAAAAACAATAGTGATTGAAATGATGTTCAATAAACATCAGTTTTTCCTTAGTCTGGGTTGACTATGGATTAAATCTACTAAATGTATTAGAAAAAACTTAATACATTTTTAGATACATAAATACAACCTGCTCAGTGTGTTTAATGCTACTTGCTTATATGTTTGCAGGGCTTACCTTTGAGTACTAGAAAATCAATTGTTGTGTTCTTCCCTGGGGAAGACTGTTTTGTCTACTCTCAGCATTCCTAAGTTGTCTATAGTTTTTTTGTGTAGGGTTTTAGCCCCATGGGCCTTATAGGCTTTAGCATGTCTACTGTGGTTGTCTTGTTGACTTCACAATAACGCAGTTTTTACTAATTTAAGACAATTTGTTTTTCCCTTTGAAAGAAATCTCCATTTTATAAAAAAGAAAGAAAAATAAAAGGCTTAAAACTTGCAATACATGAAATTAGAAAACCTTGGTGCTACAGAGAAATGGCTGTTAAATTTGACAGCCATTTAAATTTAAGTAAAATTAAATTTGACTATGAAAATTGCTATATACATACAATAACTTGCCTCTGTTATTTACCTTGGGCTACATAATAAAAGAGATTATAAGTTATTTACCCAACTCTACTTCATTTACAGACATGGAAACAGACCTAGTAACTTGAAATTTCTCTGTTATAAGACTAGTGAAGCCAGACCTTCTGCCTCTAGCCTTCCTGTCTGTCTACTTAGCAACTCTTGTGTTTCTATTTGGATAAAGATGGGCCCCACTATTTGATGGAACTGCATGTGGAAAGGGCTATTTCTTTTTATCCAGAGTTCCTGATTCTGCTATATTCTTCTAGAAAATAAGAGAACCTCAATTCATTGGAAAAGGCTGAGATAATGGAGCACATGGTCCCATTCACTTCAGCATTCTCTGTGGCAGCAATTTGAGCAGACAACAGAACAATTGGGAAGCCTAAGAGTGCATGGAGAATAGGAATGGGAACTCTGGGTATGTTCGGTTTGTAGGAGCTGCCCCAAAGGGAATGCTGTGTCTCATTGATATTGCCTCTCGCTGGGTGGATATTGAGTATGGTAGAGACAGCTGTGTGGACACTAACCCCACTCTTGTCTCCTGGACATAAAACAGATTTCTCAATCTGCCTTGCAGTAAAATGATGTCATCTCATTACTTAATCTCTATCTGTGTTATTAATTAACTAAAGCATAAGAGCTTAAATCACAACACAGTCATTACCTCATATAGTTCCTGGGGGTTAGGAAACCAAGGGAAGCTGAACTGAGAGCTTGGCTCAGAGTCTCTCACAAATTATGGTCAAATGGCTGGCTGAGGTTGCAGACATCCCATGATTCAGCAGGGATTGAAGAATTTACTTACAAGCTCAACCATGTTGTAGAGGTTAAGTCCTTGCTGATGACTGCCTAGAAGTTCCTTAGTAAGACCATTGTAGAGGACTGCCAACAGCAACTTCATTTCTGCAGGGTGAGTGATCCAAGACAGACTTAATCTCAAGATGCAAGAAAAAGTTTAGAAGCCATGTCATTGTGTGTACTGGATGTATTGTGAGAACAGACTATATAGGACAAGAAGTAAGGATCATTGTGGGATCTGTAGACTGTGTACAGGGCAGTGGAATATGGGTGAACTAATCTATGCTTTTAATATGTATGGCACATAGGACTTTCTGAAATCTAGCAGGTCCTCTCTCACAAATATCTAAGTGAAAAACAATGTTTTCAAGGATGCAGAGGGTAAAGAAAGCAAAACTCAGCGGAGAACTGTGTCCATGAATGAGTTCTCAAAATATTGTACTTGTGAAGTTAAACAGAAATAAGCCATTATATTATATATGACAAACCAAAACTCTCCTGTGACTCTCCTTCCTTCCTTCCTTCCTCCCTTCCTTCCTTCCTTCCTTCCTTCCTTCCTTCCTTCCTTCCTTCCTTCCTTCCTTCCGTCTTCCTTTCTTCCTTCCTGCTCTTTCTCTTCTCCTTTTGCTTCTCTGTTTCTTACACAACTTACCTTCCCAACTATAGCTTCACAGATAGGTACATACATACCTTTTCAGGAACATATTTCTTTCTCAACAATTATTAATAAAAGTTTTTAAAGTATATTTGATTTGGTTGATTTTTTTTTTCTCCTGGCACATTAGGCCTACCTTTTATCTTTAGATCAAACTTTTAGAGAATTGGATCCTACATCCATTTTTCCTCTATCTCCCTGTAATACTAAGTTCATTGTTCTGGATATAGAATTACTGACTGCCATACAAAGTTGAATATGTGCAGTCTTAAAAGTCCTCTGGAGTTTTTCACAAAAATAAATTTTATTCAGGTTCTGATATTTTGAAGGAGTACATAAATCATTTTAGTGTGGTACTTACCTCATATGATATAGGCCATAAGTTTGAGCCAGAAGAAAAATTCTATTTGTCTTTATACAAAAGATTCAGAATTTAAATCTGCATCTAAGAAAGCTATCTTATTAGAAATAAATATATGATTTATACTACAGATGAAATTATATAATATATATGCTTGTATTATACACACATATTTTATATATATATATATATATATATATATATATATATATATATATATATATAGAGAGAGAGAGAGAGAGAGAGAGAGAGAGAATATATATATATTATACTGGTCATTTTCCTTAATTAGAACAAGTCAAAGATTCATGATATTAATTATATTATCATCATTAACTTATTCCTCCTATTCTAACACCTTATTCTGAAACAGTACCATATTGATACTAATATGTATTAGAATCCTATACTGAGACACTAACACTGTCACTTTACAAAATTAGTTCACAGTTGTTTGCACAGCACCAATAGACAACGAGAACACTTTCCTCATCTTGTAAGTCATCTTTTATACCAAAGAGTTTCTGTGTCTCAGTTTTAGGAAATAAATGAATTGTGATACCTAAAAGTAAGCCTAAAGTTGCTTTTAGAAATTCTTCTCCATGGAAAGACTATCCAAAATTCAAAGTTTAGATACATAAACCTGGAGCTATTGAGATAGTTTAGCAGATAGAAGTGCATATTACTCTTTAGAGAAACTGAGTTCAATTCCTAGCACCATGGTCAGGCATCTCACAGCACACATGACTCTAGCTCAGCATCCGTTCCCATATATGTGCATATATATGACTAAAAAGGAAATAAAATAATTAAGAACGTAAGCCCCTGGGGCCTCCATCAACTGTTTACGACTCCAACTTTATCACCCTGTCTTGAAGACAGATATGGTCAACCATGAATAGGTACTTGAACCCTATGGCTGGTGGATTATTTCAGAGTCTTAAACTAAAGCAGAAACTGCTGTTTCATTTTGTTAAAGCAAACTATGTATTTTTTCATAACATTTAAAACACATGGTAGAAAGAGAGAATATTATTAACTTTAGTATTGAGCTTAAGTAGACCAGAAGTTTAAGTCTTTTGATAGAATTTGCTCCTATTTTTTGCTTAAACACCAAATTCTGTTGAAATGATCTGTGTATATATGTACATTTCTATTGGGTTGTATAATTGGAAGTCTTGATATAAGAGTCTTTCAAGTACTAAATCATAAATAACAATCCCATTTGTGAGGCCTATTTGTTTGTCCTTGTCAATTAACTACACCAGAAGCCTTCTCAACTCTGATTACTCTGAACGTACATAATGAGCTCTTCCTCCAATTTCATTGATTTTTCTCCTTGCTCCATAGAAAACTATTGATTTCTATTCCCTAGTTCAGTTACTAGTTGACTTTATCCTTCATTTAATTTTATTTAAAGCAAAGCTAGTTCTGAAATTACCACAACAAAATCTTTGAAGAAAAAATGTCAGAGCCCCCTAAATTTAAAAAAGTGGGTAATTTACTATTAATTACTTGTGATAGTAGAAAGTAAAAGAGTGATGGTCTCATCGTGCCCCAACACCATCACTTCTAGGCCTTATTGTTATAATCATGAAAGTCATCTGTATTGCAGTAAACATATAACTGAAGTTGGCAACAGAAAATTTAAACTAATGAAGGGAAAATTACATGATCTATTACTACTAAAGCCAAGTAAACGCAAAAATTTAAGCTTCACACATGTCTTAATATGTACACATACAATATTGTCTCCATATATATATATATATATATATATATATATATATATATATGATTTCTTTTAATTCTAAAAAACTTTCACAAGAGTAACAGTGATTAAGGTTGAGAACATATCTAGGATAATTTACCAATATACATAACATCAGTGGACTCAGAACAAGCCAGAACATTCATATTCTTCAATATCAATATGATATATTATTATATATATTTGTAATATCATACATATGAATGTACATGGATGCGTGTCATAAATCTACGCAGCTTCAGTGAAAATCTGAACTAAATGAAAGTGATGAGGGGATTAGGAAGATATTACTGTGAAACTGATAGTTAAGAAAGATCTGCTGAAGACATATACTGACAGCATAGATGACAGAAGTACAACAAGGTGTGACCATAGATGTCTAGTTGTGAGAGTGACCCAGTAGGCAGATGAAGTTACAAAAAAGAGAGATCGCATATTTGGAAGATGTGTGATGGTGATGTATAGACAGATGGGACAATAACAGGAGGAAAAGAAGACATGGCAGACAATGGAGATACCTGTGGTTCTAAGATAACCCCAGGAATCTCTGAAAGGTCTGAGTCTGAATGTAGACTTGAATAAGGCCATCACTTTCTTTTGAATAGAGCTTACCCTGTATTTGATATTAGAAATCTGTTAGCATTTCATAAGATGCAGATGGTCTTTTTAATTAAAATTCAATATTCTGAATAGCTGGTCCTGCATTTTTAAGCTGAAGTGTCACTTTCAAAGATGCTTATTGCAGATCTTCCTTTGAAAGCCTATATCCTCCTGGAGCCACCTTCAAAAGGTCTGACTTGTTTCTTCTATTCTTCTAATTATTACACTGTGCTGTTAATCATACATCAATCCACAAGAGCTGTGGTCTGTATGGTGTTGTATATCAAGGGAGTTCAACATCCGTGCAATAAGTTTCCTTCCGCAAAAAGGCAGATGATAAATAGATAGATCATAGATAGATAGGTAGATAGATAGATAGATAGATAGATGATAGATAGATGATAGATAGATAGATGATAGATAGATGATAGATAGATAGATAGATAGATAGATAGATAGATAGATAGATAGATAGATAATTGGTAGATAAAATGATAGATAGATATAGATTCACTATACTTATCATAAGCTTTTCACACAATTAGCTTATTTTTATTAGCTACCTAACATTAACTTGGAGAAGTCAGGTATTGGCAAATCTGAGATTCTTTAGGCATACTTGCACATACACACATACACATACACACACACACACATACAAATCACATGTATGTATTATGTACATATGTATATGTTTTCACAATAGAAAAAACACAAGAAAAAAACAAAGATGTAGTACGATTTACTTTGTTTTTTCTTTTTTTTAAATGCTTTATCCTCCATGTCATAAGGCTGTAAAATTATTCCCAGGAAAGTACTTTTCCAGGTCATTCCCCATATAGATTAGTAGTATGGTGACTAATAGATAAGTCAACAGAGAGGTCTAACTATTTTTGCTAGCTTTGGACTGTGGTTTGCTGAGTTAATTTACACTGAGCTCAAATAATATTTTAGAATTTTTGTCAGTAGAAAAGTTTGATAACAAAGACCATCATTAGTTAGTGCTTTGATTTTGTTAGAAGTACTTAGGTAAATTCAGAGATACTTAAAGAAATATTTATTTTGGTAAATATGTTACAACAGTCATAATTTACCTTTCTCTCTAGATTTCTCATGCAAAGAACTATTGACTTTGTGTTTCAGGGACGCATACATTAGAAGCATGTTATTATTAGGAACTTTAGGAGACTATCAGGAGCATTCCAGTGGTACTTTGAAAAGAAGATGGTCTTTAGTTAAGAAGAGAAGGAATTTTTGACATGCTTGTTAAAACACAAAATCAAAGTGTTTATAGTACTTTTTGTTGTTGTTATTAAAGAGGTTTTTAGTAGGATACCTTTTACAAAAAGAACAGGTAAGCTATACTGATGGCTGAGAAGAGGAACTGAAGATTAATGTCTGCCTGGACTACATTGTGAATTACGGGACACCTTGGGCAACTAATTGAGTTCCTACCCCAAAGTATAAAATTTAAATAATAGAAAGAAGGATAAAGATACATCTTGTTAGTAAAGCACTTGCCCATCAAATAGTCATTTGGTTAAATTGCTAGTACTGATGAGAGAACTGGGGGAAATTAGACTATAATACAATTCATATTGAACTTTTCTTTCCTAGCAATTATTAGTCATCCAAAAGATAAAAATATCTATTAACTAAGAAAACCTGAGATCACAAAACCTCGTGTGGCAAAGATAAAGCTCACGTTTCTAGGACTTTCTGAGTCTCTATATTAGAAGGAAGGGGAATACATACAGGTACTGGACAGATGGCTCCAAAGTTAAGAGTTCTAATTTCCTCTGCAGATGACTTGGGTTCAGTTGCCAGCACCCACATTTCACATCTCATAAGACTTGGATATAGCATTTTAAAAACGTGCTTGAAGCCAGGTGTGTTGCACATGTCTTTAATCCCAATACCAGGGGTCAGGGACAGAGGCCGATGCATGTTTACGAGTTTGAGGCCAGCTTGGTCTACATAGTGAGTTCCAGGGCAGCCAGGAATACATAGTAAGACCATGCCTTAGAAGAAATCTCTTCAAGATTTTTCTGCTTTATTTCAAAGTAGATTTTGAAAAATGCATAAATTGTACTGCAAAAATATATGACATAATGACTTTGGGTTGCTAAGAAAATGGGGAATCTTGAAAAAAAGGATTATCTGATAAGCAAGCTAGTCACATAATATTCAGGTGATTTCACTTGCTTATACCATTATCTCCCTGGAAACATACCTTCCGGAGTAAGTAGCTATGTTGTGCTTATTTTCAATATTGCTTAATATACATAGAGAAATTTATTTGTGTCATATAAGTATTGCCTAGTATAAATAAGTGTAATAATGTTGGTTTCGGTTCTCACTTCGAACCATGCAATTCTGTATTTCTTTTCTTCAGAATGGCAACATTTTTGGGAAAGTGATAAATTTGAAGCCCTTTGGTTTTCAAAATAGTCTCTTGACTATTGATCTACCATTAGCATATAAAACCAAAAGACTAGGCGACTCAGTTTCTCTGAGTTTATGCATTATATGTTGAATAAATACATTTGTTCACTTAATACGTGGTTTGAAAACAGCTTAGGAGTTTACTAAGTAGTTAGAAAAATTAAAAGTAAACCTTGTGAAAAGATTCATAGAGAAAAAATAGCCCCGATGTAAAATCTTAACACCTCTGATATTCAGGCTTATATATGCCCTTCATAGAGTTGAGTGAAAATGTTTCATTGAATATTGAGTTGCTTGCTTTTAATGTGGGGCTGACTGTGTAGCTGATGATCATGAAAATGAAGTACAGGTTTTCTGAGTCATCCTGACACCTTTTAACTTGCAGTTACAATTCTGATTGGTAAAGAGCATAGAAAATGTCATTCCTGTATTTACCACAAGAAAAAAAAATCAACAAAACTAAAACTCAGAGCATTTTCTTGTCACTTTCATAGAAATGAGGTTCACAGGGAAAATTACAACATAAAACAGTGGAGGGAGGCAGCCCAAGGAGGTATTACAAGCTTCTTCCTATTGACACCAGATACTTTGGGAGCTATAATGTAGAATTTTAATGAAATTTTAACAAAGTGTAGAAATTTCTTTGAATTAGTAGAAAAAGAAAACCTTTGTCGTTGTTTTCTCAAGGCAAACTCTACAGTTTTATGAGTTTTACCTTTAGACATTATACAAAGTTCTCACAGTAATGAGTCACAAATGTTTCCTTCATGATTGTGTTTTGGGGCTGGGTGGGAGAGTTAGTCTTATTAGAACACGGAGCGTCTTCCATAGGAAGAGCTCCTTTCCAGGGAAGCACACTTGTAAGAGCTTTCCCACAGTGAAGCTAAAAACCATCCTTTGCCTATTCTCACCTTCCTGCCTCACTTACGCAAAAGAAACAATAAAGAGCCCAAGGACAGAAGCCTCCATTTAGAGGTAATCACAATATCATAAGAGGCAATCCTGTGCCACACTTTAGCATGACAACAAGGTACTCCTAGATCCTAGGAATAGTTCACAGTAGAAGAGCTGCAAGATGAAAGTTCTTGGAGAAGAAGGACTTAGTTAAGAAAGTCAAAAGCCAACAGAGCACTGCATCTACAGCAAATATTAAACACAATGCATACTTATCAGACAAATAACCTCACACTAAAGCTAGTTTACTTCACTTTCTATTACTGGATAAAATATGTTTTCAACAAAATGTTATAAGACATGTTAAAGATAAATGTTATAAGACATCTCTCTGTCTCTATCTCTGTCTCTGTCTGTCTCTGTCTCTGTCTGTCTCTGTCTCTCTGTCTCTCTGTCTCTCTGTCTGTCTGTCTCTCTCTCTCTGTCTCTCTCTCTCTGTCTCTCTCTCTCTCCCTCTCTCTCTCTCTCTGTGTATTTGTGTGTGTGTGTGTATGATTTATTTGTGAAGATACACATTAAAAGTTAGAAACAGATACGACAAAAGGCTTAAATTCAACAGTTAGTACTGTCTAACAGGATATGATAGGAAAAGTGGGCAAAATACAATAAAATACAGATAATTTAAACATGTGAAATTTCTTATACCCCCTAAACCCAAACAAACAAAAACAAGATGACAATAACAACAAATAACAAAGAAGAGGGGAAAAAGCCAAGTCTCCAGTGATTTAAAATATGGCAATTAATTCTTTTGATAGGATTCTCTGTAGATTTGACAAAGATGAGAAAAGAATCAGTAGTCTTGAAAATATGTCAATCAAAACTTTTTAACAAATAGAAAACTTCTGAAAACAAACAGAAGAAGAAATTAAGAAAAATGAAATAAGTATTTTTGAAAACTAAAAATCTAACATACTTATAACAGAAGACTTGAAGGTAAAGAGAAACTAGAGCAGAATATTTTGACTAAGAAATCAAAGCAGACATTAAATTACAGATTTTATAAGCTCAAAAACATCAAGCAGAAAAATATAAACAAAGCAAACTCAAATCTATGATATGCAAAGTGAAAAATTTAAGACTAAGATAAAAATCTTAAGGTAAGCCAGAGGAGATCCAACATTTTACATTAAACATTTTCTTTGGAACTATGTAAGCAAGAAAATTATAGAATAAAATATTTAAAAGTTTCAAAAAATAAAACCATAATATTTTGTCCAATATATCTCAGATATAGAAGATACAATAGAAGAAATTGGTGCGTCCGTGAAAGAAAATGTTAAAGCTAAAAAATTCCTGACAGAAAATCCAGAAAATCTGGGATACCATGCAAACACCTAACCTAAGAATAATAGGAACAGAAGAAGGTAAATAGTCTCAGCTTCAAAGCCTAGAAAACATGTCCAACAAAGTACATTTATTAAAGAAAAATTTCCCCCAACTAAAGAAACAGACAAACATACAAGACGCTTATAGAACACCAATTAGAATGGAACAGAAAAGAAAATTCTCCATGATATAATTATCAAAACACAAAATCTACAGAACAAGGAAAGAATATTAAAAGTGGCAAGGGGAAAAAGGCAGGTAACATACAAAGGCAGATCTATGAGAATTACACCCAACTTCTCAACAGAGACTCTAAAAGCTAGAAGAGCCTGGATAGATATCTTGCAACCTCTAAAAAAACCCCACAAATGCCAACTTTCACTACTATACCCAGCAAAACTGTAAATCACCATAGATGGAGCAAACAAGATATTTCAAGACAAATCTAAATTTAAACAATATCAATCCACAAATCCAGCCCTACAGAAAATACTAGAAGAAAAACTTCAATGCAAGAAAGATAACTAGATTCACAAAAACACAAAAAATAATTAATTCCATACTAGCAAAAACAAGGAAAGGACATACACACACGCAGAGCAATTGACTCAATTCCCCAATAAAAATACCACACAGGCTAACAGAATGGATGCAAAAGCATTATTCATCATTCTGCTACATAGAAGAAGCACACTTCAGCAATAAAGATAATCGTTACCTCAGAGTAAAGGGCTGGAAAAAGGTTTCTAAGCAAATAGACCCAAAAGGCAAGCTGAAGTAGAGATTCTAATATCTAATAAACTTTCGACCAACATTAATCAAAAGATGCAGGGAAGGACACCTCATACTCATCAAAGGAAAAATCTACCAAGATAAAATCTCAATTCTGAACATCTTTGCCCCAAATACAAGAGCACACACGTTTGTAAAGAAATATTACTAAAGCTTAAATTACACATCAAATGCCACACAGTAGGAGACTTCCACACTCTACTCTCACAAACTGACAGGTCATCCAGACAAAAATAATGAAACTAACAACATTAAGAATCAAATGGATCTAACAGGTATCTACAGAATATTTCAACCAAACACAAAAGATTATACCTTCTTCTCAGTATCTCATGGATCTGACTCTAATATATTGACCATATAGCTAATAACAATACTCCTCAGACTATTCCAAAAAGCAAGTCTCAACAGATACAAAAAAATTGATCACAATGGATTAAAGCTGGACTTCAACAACAACAGAAACACCAGAAAGCATACAGACTCATGGAAAGTGAACAACCCTCTAATTGAAAGAAAGAAGAGACTTTCTAAAATTAAATGAAAGTGAAGGCATAACATACCCAAATTTATGGTACATATGAAAGCAGTGCTAAGAAGAAAGTTCATAGCACTAAGTCCCTCCATAAATTAGAAATCTCTCATCCCATCAATTTAAAAGTACACCTGAAACTCTAGGAAAAAAAATGAAGCAAACACACTGAAGAGAAGTACAACGCAGGGAATAATCAAACTCAGGGTTGAAATGAATCAATTAGAAACATAGAAAACAATACAAAGAATCAATATAACCAAGAGCTGGTTCTGTGAGAAAATCAACAAGAAAGATAAAACCCTTAGCCAAATTAACTAAAAAGACAGAGAGTACCAAATTAACAAAATTAGAAATGAAAAGGGAGACAGAACATCAGACACTGCAGAAATTCAAAGAATCATTAGATCTTACTTCAGAAACCTGTACTCCACAAAATTGGGAAATCTATATAAAATGATTTTCTAGACATATAGCAATTACCAAAGCTAAATCAAGATCAGGTAATCTATCAGAATAATCCCATAACCGCTAAGGAAATATTAACAGTCATCAAAAGTCTCCCAACCAAAAACAGCCCAGGGCCAGATGGTTTTCATGTAGAATTCTACCAGACTTTCATTGAAGAGGTAATACCAATACTCCTCAAACTATTTCACAAAATATAAACAGAAGAAACACAATTTAACTCATTCTATAAGGCCCCAATCACCTTGAACCGAACCCCAATAGCTCAGATTCTAAGATCAACAATTTATAAATGGGACCTCATGAAATTGCAAATCTTCTGTAAGGCAGAGAACACTAACAATAGGGCAAAACACGAGCCTGCAAATTGGGAAAGGATCTTCACCAACACTACATCTGACAGAGGGCTAATATCCAAAATTCATAACTAACTGAAGAAGTTAGACACCAACAACCCAAATAACCCAATTAAAAAGTAGAGTACAGAGCTAAAGAGAAAAATCTCAACAGAGGAATCTTGAATGGCTGAGAAACACTTTATCAGGAAAATGCAAATCAAACCTTTTCTGAAATTCCATCATCAGAATAGCTAAGATGAAAAACTCACGTGATAGCACATGGTAGTGAAGATGTGGAGCAAGGTAAACATGCATCCGTTGTAAGTGGGAGTGCAAACTTGCATGGCCACTTTGAAAATCAATTTAACAGTTTCTCAGAAAACTTTGGATAGTTCTACCTCAAGACCCAGCTATACTACTCTGGGGCATATACCCAAAAGATGTCCCACTATACCACAGGAACAGTTGCTTAACTATGTTCATGACAGCTTTATTTGTAATAGCCAAAAACTGAAAACAACCTAGATGCCCCTCAACTGAAAAATAGATAAATAAAATGTGATACATCTTCACAATGGAGCTATTAGAAAACCAAGACATCATGAAATTTGCAGGCAAATGGATGGAACTAGAAAATATCATCCAGAGTAATATAATCCAGACACAGGATGACATGCATGATAAGTACTCACTGATAAGTAAATATTAGCCATAAAGTACAGGATAACCTACAATATAGAAACCCAAAAGAAGTTAATTAACAAGGAGGGCCTAAGGGAGGATGCTTGAATATTATCCAGGACAGGAAATAAAACAGACATAGGAGGTAGATGAAGGGAAGAACCTGGTGGGAGAAGTGAGTGAGAAGAGATAGGGATAGGGATCAGGTTTGGGGAAGTAGGGTGAAAAAAGGCTGAGAGAGACAAAAAATTGATGGGGGCCATCTCTGGGAGGATCTGGAGACCTTGGACAGGGAAGGCTCCTGGGAGTCTGTGGTGTGACCCTAGCTGGAACTCCTAGAAGCAGGAGATATGAAAACTGAAATGTAGCCAGGTGTGACAGTAGAACATCCAGTAGAGAGAGGAGGATACCAAGCCACTCACAAAATCTTTGATCCAAAATTTTTCCTGCCTGCAAGATGTGCAGGGAAAGTGATGGAACAGAAATTGAGAAAATGGCCAAACAATGACTGATTCAACTTGGGAGCCATCTCATGATTGAAACCCAACCTGTGTCACTATTAATGATACTCTGCTATGCTTGCAGGTGAGAGCCTAGCATAACTGTCTCCTCAGTGGCTTCATCCAGCATCCAATGGAAACATATATGAAGACCCACAGTCAACTATCAGACAGAGCTCAGAAGTCTTGTGGAAGAGTTTGTGGGGTAGGATTGAGGGAGTTGGAGGAGTTAAAGACACCACAAAAACACCTATAGAGTCAACTAACCTTGGCCGACGGGAGCTTATAGAGAGCGAAGTACCAAGCAAAGAACATGCATGGACTTGACCTAAGCCTCTTACATATTTGTAGCAGATGTGCAGCATAGGCTTTGTATGGGTCACTTAGCAATTGGAGCAGCAAATGTCTCTCATTCTGTTGCTTTCCCGTGAATCCTCTTCCCATAGCTGAATTGTCTGTTCAGGCCTCAATGGGAGAAGATGTTCTTGGTCCTGCCAGGACTTGATATCTCAGGTTTATATCCATTATGGATTCGTACCCATTATCTCCTCAGAGAAGGTAATAATGGTAGAAGAGATTTGTGAGGGTGTGACTGGGAGGAGAGGAGGGAGGGAGGCTGTGATCAGGAATGTAAAATGATGGAGGGGGGGAAGAGAAGGAGGGAGGGAGGGAGGGAGGGAGGGAGGGAGGAAGGAAGGAAGGAAGGAAGGAAGGAAGGAAGGAAGGAAGGAAAGAAAGAAGGAAAGAAGGAAGGAAAGAAGAAGTTCAAGGATCTGAGTTAGATTTATAACACCACAAGTCCATCAGTATGCATCTGTAGTCCCAGAGCTGGTAAGAAAGAGAAGTGTTCCTGGGCACTGGTAGGTAGCCACTCTACCTGAATCATTGAGTTCTAGGTTGTGTGAGAAGCCCTGTTCCACAAAGTAAGGTGGAGAGCAAATGAGCAAAATAGGGAATGTCAGCACATACACAAAGAGTAAAAGACATGTCAGATAGACAGACACAGAGACAGAAAGAGGATAGATAGATAGATAGATAGATAGATAGATAGATAGATAGATGGTGGATAAATGATAGATAGATGATAGAGAGATTAAGAGATAGAAAGAGATGATAGAAAGATTGATAGAGTTAGGGACAATGTCTATGCTTAGTAGAAATAAAATCTGTGGTATCTATATGGGCAGGTGGCTCAGTAGTTTATTATTAGACAGTTCAGTAATTATGCTTATGCTATCTGATTTGAAAATATATGTACAAGCAAAACTATCTTCTTTAATAGGCATCACTATGCTTGTTAAACATTATTCCCTGAAATGGAAGCAGCTAATATGTCTGTCCTTCCATAGGTGAGTGCATAAACAAACAGTGGCATTTGTACAATGAAATATTATTCAGTGACAAAGGAAATGTAACTATCAATCCAAGCAAAAGCATGAACTAATCTTAAATGCAAATTGCTCAGTGAAAGAAGACAGTTTTAGGAATGCATTTTGTGATTCAAATCATGTAGCAACTGGAAAAAGAAGATTACAGGAATGGTAAAATATCACTGTTTATTAGACCTGAGTTGAGAGATGGGCATGGGAAACAATTATTTTTTAAAGACAAAAATCTCACTAAGTAGCTCAGGCAATCCTAAACTCATGGTCTTCTTGCCTCATTCTCCTGAGTACCAGGATTACAGGACTGTACCACCATGTCTGGGGAGGCAGAGTCATTTGTTTAGGTTAGTGAAGCTGTTCTTAGTTATAGTGCAGTGAGGAGGGTTGATAAGTTCAGTAAAACCCCAAAAGACTTTAGAACACAAAAGTCAAGCTTGGGATATGCAGATTAAAATCTAAGTGCTAAGGAGGCTTAAAGATTCCCAGGGTGGAATGCAAAATGTAACAACACATTCTAACTTTATAGCACACATGAAACAACTTCACTGAAGGAGATTGTGGGAGAGGTAGATGCTTACCTAAGTACTTTTGAAAATTAGTAGTCTCTAAGACTAAAGACAAATGAAACAGCACATAAGCTCCACACTCTGCTAAATGAAATTATTTTCCATAAGGGTACAGCTTAACAGTGCTAATATTACTGTACATGTTCTCAAGTGGAAAATTAGGTAGATTGATGATGGAAAGTGGGAGCTGGGCTTCTCATTGTTGGAGTGCAGGGTTTCTAACCAGCAAGAGGAGGGTAAGTAATTTGTGTTAATGGGCTAGAGCTGGAGACATCAATATGAACTCATACTTAGCTTAATGAAGATGTGGATGGCTACATCTAGAAGTATTTATAGGTATGTGTCCATGTGTGGCTTCTTATAGAGACATACGTTCTCTAAGAGAGTAGTAAAAAGGGCCCAGAAGCATCAATATTGCAATATTTTTAAGCATACCTTCAACTAGGTCTTGGTTTCTAATGTAATTTTATTTCAAATAGAACTAGAGATTCAGATAAATATTGATTCTAGGTCTGGGGACAACGACCCTGGAAACCTTACAGGGAAAGGAAATGTGGAATTATTCCAACCAACAAACCAATTAGTCCAAGTGACTACTAATGACTAGATGCTGTTAAAAACAAAAACAAATAAGCAAACAAACAAAACTAGAAGAGTAAGCTGAAATGTACCTGAGGCTAGATCTAACATAGTGTAAGAAACAAGGTAAGTGATTAGGAAAACAAGAAGTGAATGCAAACCCAGGTTTAAAATCCAGGAGAACATATTGCCAAAATAATTGATCAAATAAACAGATAATTAGAGGCAATGTTATCTGTTACTTGCAGAAGAATCCTAAGTTATCCATGTAGTTGCTGGCTGCCAAAAAGTGGAATACAGCTCTTCTTCCTTATCTCTGGTTACACAGTGACTTGTACTGAAGCATGGAGTAAGGAAAGGGAGAAACAAACAAACAACAAAAACCTGACTTCTGAGTGATATACCTGGCAAAAACCACCTCAGAAGGAAGAGCAGGATAATTTCATCATGAGTACCATCTTAAGTACGTGTAGTTTAGACATAATGGGATGTGAATGGCACTTCCTCTCAAACATCCCCAACTCCAATTTAACCCAAAGATTTCAGATAAGGCAGATCGCAGAACCATTTATAAAAGTATCTTGTGTAGTAGCCTCCAAACTGCCAAGGTCATCAAAGAGAAAAAAGACTTAGGCATTATCTTAGTTTGGTTTCTATGGTCATAGCAAGCACTTACTGACCTCACTGATTAAAACCAACTTGGGAAGGAAAGGGATTTCAAAATTCCACATTCTTCAGGCAGGAAACTGGATAAGAAACTAACGCAAAGGCCATCATGAATGCTGTTGGTGGGCTTGTTCTCTCTGTGAATTACTCAGTCTGCTTTCTTCTGTAATCCAGGACCACCAGACCAGGGATGGCACAACATACAGTGGGCTGGCGCATTTCACACCAATCATTAATCAAGAAAATGCGCCACAGACTTGCCTACAGGCCAATCTGATGGAGTCATTCTTGTGACTGAAGTTCCCTCTTCTCAAGTGACTCTAGTTTGTGTCAATTTGACAAAAACTAACCAGCACAGTCACTTCACTACGGAATGTAATCATTGAGTGTAAATTGGATGGGATTCCAGAACAATGCAGGATGTAATGTTCAAAAGAAAAGCTCCGAAGAAAAATTATTAAATTGTGAGTAACAATATACCAAGGTTGGTTAATTATTTGCAACAAGTATATTACACCAACTCCAAGGGTAAATGGGAAAGGGTCGGTAAGAGATATGACAAATTTAAAATATTTTTCTTAAGTCTATAACTGTTCTAGCAATGTTCACTTTAAACATTCCAATATTTTAGGGTTTTTTGTGGCAATCATAGATTGAAGACAAGCTTATATAGTTATGAATTCAAAGAAAGCTGTTTTCTGAGAGAGCTGATTAAATTTCTGACTTAAAACCATTTTGCATGTTTCTATAAACTTTTGGACATCAGGTGAGACAGGATGGCAGCAAATATGAATAGTCATGCATCTTGTTACTTGTCTTTTATCTAGAGGGAAATGTAAGGGTTGGTAACAGAACACTCCTTTGTAATTCCTCACTATGTGGTCCTCCCTTATGCGGTAGAGATGAACTTCAGCTCACCTTGAAACATTGCTATCTGGCTCACTTAGAGTGCCTGTCTATTAATGCTGACATTTTCCTTTGAAACTCCATTTTCATGCTTCAGGCAATAGACTACTGAAAAAAAAAGTCAGAAAAGGCAGCTTGAAATTTATGACCTTATTGTACTTATGAAATTACAAAAAGGAGCCAGCCTTGTCTGAGCTAGCCACAGACGAGTGTAGCTATAACTAAAATTTACAGGTTGCATAAAAAGAATCACATCAGCAGAGTGCTGTAAATTCTAGATGTCCAGTCACCCTAGGAAATTCCTAATGGTTCATCATGCCCTGAAGTTTAAATGGTTGTTCTTAAGAAGCAAAGGTAAGTGACAGGTTAGATACATAAGCCAACGGTGATACCATTTCATTTCTTGAATTTAGAATGGATGAATGGGTGGAATAACCCACTTAGGAGAATTGAATAGATGTCTGTGGGGGGTGTTTTTCTACCTCCTAGCTCTGGGTAACCAAAGTACAAGGCCATAAGAATGCTGAGATGGAAAAACACAGCCTCACCATCAGAGACATGACTTTTACATGTGCCCACAATCTGATCACATGTGGTAACACACTGCAATGAACCTGATGAGGGATGGAATCCCTGTGCAGATTGATCTAAATGAATGTCTTGAAAAAGTTTATTTTTAAACTAAGAAAATTGAAGGCTACTGAAGAACTGTAAATGATTCTATTTTTTTAACTTAAGAATATTATTAAGTTTAGTGTGAAACAAAAGAGAAGACTGTAACAGTTACCTGAGTGAGAGATAGATGAAGTTCGAGTAGGACAGTCATCACAAAGATGGAAAAAAAGATTGTCGTTCTATTATTTAGTCTCCAATTAGAGAGAAGAGTAAAATATCATTCAGTTGATTGACTGGGGCAAGATGATATTTGTAATGGTTATTCCTGGTTGTAATGAACTACAATGCAGAATTGGAGGGCTCACCTGTGATCCATATCTTGAGGCTAGAAGACAAAAGTTTCTGACATGGATCTTGGCATGGAGATCTTGAGGCATAATGGCCATGAAAAGCTTAGGCCCAGGCAAGGTAGTACGTACCTTTAATCTCAAGAGACTGGGGTAAGGAGATCTCTGAGTTCAAGGTCAACCTGAGACAAAGCAAGTCCCAGATCTAGGCATGGTGGTACACATCCTTTAATTTTGGCCACATTTTCCGCTGGAGATCTACATAAGGAATCTACTTGTACAGAAGACCAGCAGAAACAACTAGCCTCGTGGGACTGAGCAACTACTGGATTCTTAGACTTCCCATTCACAGATGATCGTTGTTGGGTTAGTTGGATAGCAGACTTTAAGTCATCACTATAAATTTCCTCAATATAGAGAGCCATTCCTTAAGTTCTCTGACTCTAGAGAACCCTGACTAGTACAATGTTGATGCCTTCATTTAGTCAGAGATGAAGGAGAAGCAGGGTCTTAAGTCAAGTTGCCTAGAAATGGTCTCTGACATGGATCCATGTAGGAGGAATGTATAAAGGTGCACTCAGGAAAGTAATGAAGGAGGTACTGGGTACAGAGAATGTCCATCTCGGTTGAGGTTGGAAGCGAGGCCTCTGTTGGCCATGTGGGTGCTACAAATCTAGAAGGAGCCTTTTGGAATGATGTGAATTGGAAACAAAGATATAGAAACTCTACATCCCCTCATCAGTCTGTACCATTGCCCTAAGGGTGCTGCCTGGAGAAAGACAAACCTCTGAATAAACTAGTTCCTTGTAGTCTGGAGCAAATCCCAGTAAATTATACCTCTGCATATGTCTCTAGCAGTATGAGTTCTGGCTTGGCCATGAGAGTGAAGTTGAAAGATACTAAAGCATCTACTACAAAGTTATTTTGGGAGTGCCATTAAGAGTTACAGGATTCATTAATTTGTGTCAGTAGAAAAGATTCTCAACCCAAGACTATTGCAACATGAAATTACCTATGCCAGTTCTAAATCCACTCCAGTTGAAAGAGATGTCTAACTCCCATTAGTGTTACTTGTCCTTTTGAGTGTATGAGAACACCTGATACAAGCCTCAATAACATCCAAGTATAGATAGATATGAGCACTTAACTGTTCCTGCTAGTACTGCTGGTGATTAGAGGATAGATTTTAGCAGAAAACCAAAGTCGTTGATGTGGTTATTGTTCATAAGCCATTACTGAGACAATAAGAACATACGTTTTCTGGTAGACTTTAGAAAGTAAGAATGAGAAACAGGTCTAGGGATCAAACAACCACTTAGTAACAACTGACTTTTGGTCCTATGAAGGCTCGATACCCCAGCAAAGGGGGATGCTAGAGCAGTAAGGCTGGAGTGGGTGGGTCAGTAAGGGAGCACCCTCATAGAAGCAGGGCAGAAATGGGATAGGGGGTTTGTGGAGGGGATACTGGGAAGGGGACAACATTTGAAATGTAAATAAATAAAATAACCAATAAAAATAAAATAGATTTACTAGTCAATTGCTGTTACTGTTTTATAGGTTTATATGTTATTTTTAAGTAGTAAAGTTGTTTTTAAATGACAGAAGAGGATCAATGTTGAAAAGAAGGTTTAAGAATATCATAGAGACAGCAAGAAAATGATCATGGTTCAACGAAGGTAATGGTTGGAATATCCACAGGTACCCAATCTCAACATGGTTTTGTAATTAATGGAGACACCTTAGTTGTTTGCAAACTCCCAGGTCATCCAATTACTTCCTACCATCTAAGGGTATTATAAAACCACACAAAATTTTGATGTTGGCCTTGTCACCATATTAGGCAACAGAAAATTTTGTTCTCAGGACAGAAACAATGATCATGGTTTAGAACTTCTGGTAGGAAAAGTTTATGCTAATACTGAAAAACAGGTGGGGTATGGGGTGAGCAAGAAAAGGAAGATCACCAAAGCAGCCAGGTTCAAATTGCATAGAAGGATTCGAGAACTGTTGGAGCCCAAGAACATCAGAGAGAAAATACAAAATTCCAAGGGAAGAAAAAAAGAGGAGGGGAGAGAGACATTGCTCATTTGAGACTATTACTGAAACAGTCTTAAATCCAAGAGTGAGAGCATATTAAAATAAAGCATTTACTTTAATGAATGTAATAATGAATGAATAATGATTGGGTAAGCATCTCAAATACACACACACACACACAGCTGTGTATACCTGAGTGTGTGTGTCTGTGTACTTAAATGAGTGAGTTCTGGCTTGATTTCTGAAAACACTGTGAGAGACTTAGGGTAACTACTTTATTTAGGAAGTGATACATGAAGCAATAAGCAGGACAAGAAAAATGGAAACCAGAAGAAACCAAAAATTTTGTGCACATTAGCAAAGGCACAACATTTAACCAAATACTTCTCAAAGGCTCATGGAATATCTTTTAAAGTATCCACCAGTATCTTCAACATTGCGAACTGGTGTAGAGCTGTTCTCTGAAGGCATCCATCTCTACCATTCTGACTTGACACTACTGACTTCAGAGATGGTCCTGAAAAAAAGATAAGAAGACATTCTTATCCCATATTGATGATAGGCTACTACCTATGTAAGGAGAGTTATAGAGACAAATCCTCTGAGACTCCCAAAGGACTAAGCTGAGCAGCCTGCCATAATGTACCAGTTGCAGAGACGATTAATGGTTGATAGCAGAGGGGACTGATTGAGTCAGTGGGCCTTGGGAATAGGAAATAGTTAAGAGTCCAGGGTCTCCACATTTGTTTTCAGAGTCCTGACATGATCTTCAGGTGTAGATAGAATACAGATGCAGCTGGGGTCTTTTTTTGAAAAGATAAAGGAGATGCATAGTTAAACAGTCATGGTCAAAGTATGGTCTGAATATAGAGGCATCTGCACCTACCCAGAAACTATGTCTATCATAGTTTCTGAAACCTACATGAAATGAGAGGAAATAAGGTTTCTGATAGGAAATACTAAGGGAGTGCCACACATGTAAGGTTTCACATCTTAGGTCTTTTGATTTTGAGATCCTGACTTCCCATTTCCAAGACCAGAGTGCAAAGTAGCAGTTAGCTGGAGTCATAGGGTGAGAACTGAACAGTCCAGAGGCTGCAATTCCCCTGTTATCTTCATGCAAGCTCAGTAAATACTTTCCTGGCAATTCTGTTCTTCCTAATTAACTGGCCAAGCTCAACCTTTGTAAGCAGTAGTACAAAAGGTAAACTCCAGCTTGCTTCCTGCCAAAATCATCACAAATCCTGAATTAGTCGGATGTGAATTAATGAGCTTTTAGCAGGACTTGGGTTTTGTCAGACATATTGATCCTGGAGTGCAACAGCCCATTAAAGGCTATAATTAAGATGCAGTTTCTGTTTGAAGATGAAGTGCCTGGGCAGGGACAAATTGTGAGATGCTCCTGCCTGTTAGGCTGACAGGCAATCAGAGGATGAACTTGTATGCAGAGTTTCTCTTGTTTTTCTCATGACAGGAAATGACAGCCAAAATTCAAATGAAACAAATGGCGGTTACACAATTATTTAGACCCTAAAAGCAAGAAGAGCTTTTCATCACAAATTACTGGTAGAAACTGAGTTTTCTTATCAAGTCAAAAAAGAACCATTCTGCCTTAAATACTTGCTCTCAATACTGAGAAGAGGTTGCTTAAAGCAGACTCCTCTAGATAAAGATTGCCTTCGTAAGAAAAAAACAAAGCATTAACAAGTGTCCGGAGTGTTCATATAACATAGGCTGGGCCATGGCTTTTGAGGAGATGGGCTGCATGAACTGTCTAGGAGTAAACTGTGCAGACCTGGAGTGTAGGATGCATTGTCTGTAGCAAGCTGCCAGGAGGAAAAGGAAAACAAAGTAGACACCATAGCACTTTAATTTGGATGATTCAAGAAGTATCCTTCTTGCCTCCACTAGACGAATTCCATTGTGATTTTTGAGGGATGTAAACGGGTCTGAGGACCTAATGAGATGAACCTGAAAGGAAGGAAGACTCCCAACTACAGCACTATGGCCTGGCCCCAGAATCTAGTACAAATAAGATCTTTTGGAATTTGAATTTGAATATTAAAAAATATATAAAAAATTGTATCTGTATTAAGGAGAAAGAAATGAAGTAGTTCTAAAAAGCTTCAGATTAGACTATATTCCTTTTTCTCTGTTACTATGTTGTTACTATTCCAATTAAAGCTCCTTGGGATGTTGGACCTCTAACTTGAGTAATTCTGATTGGGATACTAAAAGATCATAGTAGCCCTTCTTGATCAAGTCTTACATGGCACCTGAATATAACTGATCTCCGATTCACAAGATCAGTATGGTTCATGAGATTACTTTAAGAGCAAGTCAATAAAAAAAAAATAGGAACTTCACTTCACAGGACTTGATGTTAATAACTCAGTTTGTTGGTAGTTGAAATTACTTTAAAAAGTAACAAGACCGTTCAACCTAAACTTCTATTCAATATTTATACTATCAGAATATTAAGATCACATTTAATATGGATTCCATTTCTGTAAGATTTTAAGTGGCTTTTTAGGATCCTAGACAATTGTCCTTGAAAAATCTGTGATTATATAATTGGTTTCCTTCTTCACTGACCTTCCTGCGCCTAAGAACCTTTAGTTTTCCTACTTGATGGCCTTTATTCTCCACCCAAATGGTCTCACTTTCCTCTTATATCCTGTGTGCTTTATTTCTATCTTGCTATCCCCCTTCTTCTTCTTTAATTTCTTCTTCTCCTGGCCCTCATCCTACACACACACACACACACACACACACACACACACACACAATTTATATGAGAGAAAATTGTATCTGGCTTATTTTGCTTAACATAATGATCACTCTTTATTTTCATCCATACTCCTTGTAAATGTCCTGTAAATCATTTTCTTCATTGCTGAATGAAATTCAATGTACTAGATTTTATTTACTCATTCAGCTGTAGATGAGGATCTAGGTTTGTTCCAGGCTTAGCTGTTGTGAACAGTTTATTGACAAACACAATTGCAAGTATCTCTATTATATGTTGACTTATAATCTTTCAGATATATACCCTATAATAGTATTTCTGGATTATGTTATGGTTGAATTTTACTTTATTTAAGGGTGTTCCATTTTGATTTCCATAATGGCTCCCAAATTTTTCATTCTTGCCAATAGTGGACAGGTGCTTCTTCTTTCCCCACGTCTTAACCAGCATTCGCTATGATATTTTTTTTCTTGACATTCTCCATTCTGGTTGAGGTCAGATGGGTTCTCAAAAGCAATTTCAGTTGGCATTTCACTGATGACTAAGAATGTTGAATGCTTTTTCAAGTATTCATTGGCTATTTTTTATTTCTTACATTGAGAAGTGTCCATTCAGTTTGTTAACATATTTATTGATTCAATGGCTTGAAATTCAATGTTTATTTTTTGCTGTTCTTTACATATACTGGATATCATTCTCTTGTTTGATACGTAGTTGGCAAGGAACCTATCCAATTTGATGGGTTCTTCTTCACACTGGTGATTGTTTCCTCCAAAGTGCAAAAGGTTTTTAAGGTTCTGCAAACTAATTTTTAAATTCTTGTCATTTTTTTCCTGAGTTACTGAAGTGCTTTTCAGAAAATGCTTGCCTACATCAACATCTTAATATAGTTGGTAGATTCCTACAATGTTTTTACTGTTTACTCATAACAGGTTCCAAGTTTCAGGTCTTACATTAAGGACTTTCATCCATTTTTAATACTGTTTTCTGTCAGATGACGGATATGGATCAAGTCTCATTTTTTTTCCCCACATGGAACTCCAGCTTTCTAGAAATATTTTTAGAAGATGATTTTTCCCTGTGCATATTTTTAATGCATTCTTCAAAATATGCAAATTCAATTTGTGTATGTGTTTTTTATGCTGGAATAATAATAAAAGACTAGATAGTATGATACTTCCAACATTTCTCTTTCTGTTTAGGGTTACTTTTGGTTATGTGTCCATGCTTCTTCCATATGAGCTTTTGAGTTGTTTTTCTAGTTTTATAAAGAATGTCATTGGGATTTTGATGAGGACTGAATTAAATCTATATGTGTCTTTTGTCAATATAACTATTTTCAGAATAATAAGTATAACATAGAACATAGGAAATCTTTCTGTCTTTCTGTGTGTTATTTAATATATTTCTTCAGTATCTTAAACTTTTTGTTTTAGAGGCTTTTTATCTTTAAGTAGATTTATTCCTAATTATTTTCTTCCTTCAAAGCTACTATGAATGGCATTGTTCCACTGTGCTTTCTTTCTGGGCAAGTTCATTATTGATACATATAGAAAAGCTACTATTTTTTGTACATTAATTTTATTTCCAGATATTTTGAGAAAGGTCTCAGGTCTCACTATTTCTGGTAGGTTATCTAGGATCCATGAAATAAGACCATGCCTTCTGGAAACAGGAATGCTTTGGTTTCTTCCATTATTGTTTTGGGAATTTTATTTCTTTCTCTTGTCTTTCAGGTAAGTCTTCAAATACTCTATTAAGCCACAGTATTGAAAGTGGACATCCTTATCTAGCTGTCAATTTCAGAGGTTATTCTTTTGTTTTTTTCTCATTTAGTAAAGTACTGGCTGTAAGTTTGTCATATATAGCCTTTAATAGTATCATGTATGCTACATGTATTTCACATTCTTCAGGGATTTTACAGTAAGTGATGCTGAATTTGGTCAAACTCCCTTTCTTAATCTAATGAGATAATCGTGGGGTTTCTTTTCTTAAGTATATATTGTCTTAAATTAATTATTTTATTTATTTATATTCCAAATGTTGCCCCCTTTCTGGTCTCTCTGTCCACAAGTCCTTCATTCCAACACCCCTCCCCTTTGCTTCTGAGAGGGTGATCACCCATCCACCCACCCACTTCTACCTCACCCTGCTAGCATCCCTGCTTCCTAGGGTATCAACTTTCTACAGGACTAAGTGAATCCTTTTCCACTGAGGCCAGACAAGGCAGTCTTCTGCTACATATGTAGAGGGAGCCACGGACTAGCCCATGTATGTTCTTTGGTTGTCAGATAAGCCTCTGGGAGCTCTGAGGGAGTCTGGGGTAATTAATATTGTTGTTCTTCTGAAGGGGTTACAATCCCCTTCAGCTCTTTCAATTTTTCCCCTAATTCTTTCCTAAGGGTCTCTGACCTCAGTCCAATGGTGGAATATAATGTCTCAGTCAGCTGTTGGTAGAGCCCCTCAGAAGAGAGCTGTGCTCGCCTCGCATCTGCAAGCACAACATGGCATCAGTAATAGTGTCAGGGCTTAGGGCCTGCACATGGGATAAATCTCAAGTTAAATTGGTCTCTGAATAGCCTTTCCTTCAGTCTTTTTGCTCCATTTTGTACCTGCATTTCCTTTACACAAGAACAATTCTGGATCAAGAATTTTGAAGATGGGTGTATGGCCCCCATGTCTATCTACTAGAAGTGGTCTCAAGTCTTCACAGACATGGAAAGAGTATTTCTCAACTTCATATGAAATAACAAAAAACCCAGGATACCCAAAACAATTCTCATCCACAAAAGAATTTCTAGGGGAAACACCATTCCTGACTTCAAGCTGTGATACAAAGCAATAGTGGTAAAACCCTCATGGTGTTGGTACAGCGACAGACAAGTTGATCAATGAAATAGAATTAAAGACCCAGAAATAAACACACACATAGACACACACACAGACACACCTATGGACACTTAATCTTTGACACAGAAGCCATAACCATACAGTGGGAAAAAGAAAGCATCTTCAGCAAATGGTACTGGTCTAACTGGTGGTCTGCTTGTAGAAGAATACAAATTGATCCATATTTATCACCTTGTACAAAGCTCAAGGCCAAGGGGATCAAGGACCCTCACATGAAACCAGATACACTACATCTAATAGAAATGAAAGTGGGAAATAGCCTTGACCACATTGGCACAGAGGAAAATTTTATGAACAGATCACTAATGGCTCAGACTCTAAGATGAGCAATTGACAAATGGAACCTCAGGAAACTGAACAGCTTCTGCTGAGGCAAAGGACACTGTCAATAGGGCATAACAGAAACCTACAGAATTGGAAAAGATCTTTACTACCCTACATCCAATAGAAGGCTAATAACCAAAATATAAAAGAACTCAAGAAATTAAATTTTCTTAAGTTATCACATTTTATTTGCAGATATCTTATTGAGAATGCATGTATCCCTGATCATCTGAGATATTGGCTGGATAATATTTTTAAACAAGAGAATTTATATACCTGTTTTATACTGTAAGTCATTCTGAGTTTGGCTTAGAAAGCATTCCTCACCATCATTGTGAAACATATTTCATTATTGCTACCTCTACATTTCTGCAGTGGGAACATTGGTAAGGTTATATTCAATATCCAACTCCAATGAGTCATTTTTGTTGCATGAAAATCCTTCTTTGGTTAGAAAACTTCTCTCTCGATGTCTATTTATCCCATGATCATTGACCCATTTCCTGATCAACTAGACATCAAAATCTCCTTTTTCTAATTATCTGCCCTTGAGAAACCCAATTTTATATAGTCAAACTTTTGTGAGGGATACTACAATCAGGTTTCCTACATCACTTTCTGAAAGCTATATTTCTTGAGATCACTTGTGGTTTTCACATTGTGAAATGAAAATTCTTGCTTGACATGACAGGTGACCACTCTTTCATCCCCAAGACGCGCACACACACACACACACACACACTCACACACGGCATATATACACATATACACACACCATATTTTTTTTCCTGGCTCCTATTTCTCAGCTCCTTTCCTAGCTCTTTCATATAGTATATGATATGGTATATAAAATGATGCCTCAGATTTCAAGCTCTGGTTCTTTTTACTCTTCTGTTATCAATTTTTCATTGACTCACAAGACTTCATGCTTCTTAAACAATATTGTATAACATTCTTAATTTTAATGTTCTTTTGATTTAGATTTCAATATCTACATTTCTAATCAGCATCTGCCCCTTGATATCTAGCAGAAACTCCAAATATAACATGCTAAAATGTTGTTCTTATTCTCCTTGTTTTTCAGCTTACCCAGTGTTTTACTGCTTCCCAACATCATTCTCTTAGTTGTTCAAGGAAAAGCTCTTGTGTCAATTGGATTCATCCATTTGCTTTGAAGGTCACAACAATTCATTAAATCCCAAATAGCATACCACTGAAACAAATAGATTCTGACTCTTTTTTGTGTCCTAACTGCTATCACCTGTTCATATCACCCTTGCTTCTAGTTTGGGTTCTTAGGAGTTAGCACAGTCATCCAGACATTATTGATCCTAACAATTCAGTTAACATTTAAGGCATCCATATAACATCTCTAATGTGATTCATCTGAAGGCTTTTCATCTCATTCACTATCAAACATGGGAAAACTAATAGCTACCTTTTAAAATTAATACCTTTTTATTATATCAAAATTTCATATGTGTCTTATCACAAGGTTGTTTAACAGGACTTTGAAGGAGCACTTAGAAATGAATAGTCAAAGAAATAGAACAGTTCATATATTTCATGTTGGATTTGATGGATAGTAGGCAATCAAAGAGAAACAGGGCTGGAAGGCCCAAAGGTAACAAATGTCGGAAAGAAGATCTCTGCAAGGTTTGCTTGTTCATATTCTTTGTGTCATTGTGTATCTTCAGAAATAAAGATATTCCTTTCCTAGGAAAATGGAGAAGTTTCCTCTCAGGTGTAATGCCTTATGACCTGCTTATGGAGAAAAGGTGGGTGATAGGGCATACGGAAGTCTTGTCTTGTTTGATATACTTATTTCTTCTGTGCTTAAGATTTCTTGTTTTTTTTTTTTATTGTTACTTTGAACATATCACAAATGTTCCTACCTGTGATGGTTTGAATGATAATGCCCTCCCCTCCACCATGTGCTCATATATTTGAAAACGTGGTCTCCTTTTGGTGGAAGTATTTGGGAAGGTTTCTGAGGTATTTCACTGTGGGTGGGCTTTGTTATTTCACAGCCCATGTCATGGACAGTTAGCTCCCTCTGCCTCCTTATAACATCATAAAATATGTGCTCTTAACCAATGATCCAATGCTATGACTGCCTACCTGCTGCCATGCTCCCCAAGTCATAGACTCTAACCCTCTATAACTGTAAGCCCCTCAAAATTTATTTTTAAAGTCGCCTTGGCCATTACATCTCTTCACAAATATACCTGTCACTCCTCTCTTGTGTGCTTATTCCATAGCATAGCTCTGTTTTTTTAGCCTTCACCCATAATGTCTTAGAAAGTCACCCTCTGGATAAGGTTTTATGTATACATACTGGACACTTACTATCCCTTGCTTTATAAAACTACTGACAATGTCTTCAACACAAGTGAATAATAGAAACTGCGACTTAATTATAAAAACAAAAATCTCCGTATAGCAAAAGGAGCAATGACCATAGTGAAAGAGCAAACTACACAAAAACAAATAAACAAAATAAACAAAATAAATAAATAAATAAATAAATAAATGAAAATCATTTATCATTAAGGTACTAAATACAAAAAAAAATGACAATCTACAACTCACAGCAATATAAACCGAAATAGCATGAACACAAAGTACAAACAACCTGATTTAGTAATAAGAAAAAAAGCATGAATTAGTTTTGCAAAAAGAATATACAAATGGTCACTTAGCATATAAAAAGTGTTTAAAATGATCAGTTATCAGGGCAAGACAAGTGCAAATCAGAAGATGCCATACTATATGTAAGTTATTTTATTATAACAAATATTTCATATAGGACCCAGTGAATGAATGTTTTTGAGTTGGTTGGATGCCAGGATATAGTGTGATAGAGATGGTCTGGGCATTATACAAATTATAATATGTTGATCTGGGGGTGGGAAGAAGGTGTTAGGATTACCATTGTAACATTTTGAAAGGTTTAGCATTGGTTTTAAACTATATTTTCTATCTCCAAAAGTTTATCTTTATCTTAAGGAATCTGAAGTTCTAGTTTAAATACTTTTCTCTTGTGCCATAAAGCATTTGCTTCAACAAATAGATTTGAGAAACTTAAATAGAATTTATCTGATTTTTTTCCCAACAATTATGCACCTAATGATTCTGACTGCTCATTAAAACTTCAGTGTTGCTTTTCTTTAGTAATTGGATAGTATTGTCAAAATTTTGACACCAGTAGAAGACTTAATAATTATTCTGAATATATGACTCTATACGGACCATGAATTTTAGTAGATTTTTGTCTTTATAATATTGAATATAAATGAAACTCGTTTACATAAATACTTTTGAATGTAATAGTAATTATTACGTATTATTCAAAGTAACACAATTATTCACAGACTTTTACCAATGTTTAAAGCTTAGCTCAATGATAGATAACTAACAATATGCTGACACACTTTGTATTAAATTCATTATGTAGTGAATATTTAGAAAAGTAAATACAATAGTTCAGAGAGTAAAGAACAATGAATCACACCGGAATGTTCAAGTTCAAGTAATTTTCTAAAATAAATAGACATACTAGATGAGGAAAATTGGCTTTGTCTCACATCAAATATACAAGGACACAGAAAAAGACATCACCTTAATATCAATTGGTGTGCATAAAATACGTGTTTTAAAAAAGAAAATAAAGCATATTTTCTTACATACTTTTGATCACAAAAGCATAGTAGAATTCAAACTTACTTGGAAAACAAAAGCATTGGTATTTTATTGAATTCCCAGGAAGAACATAGCTGATGAAACATGCTTATTTAGGATCTCCAAATTATTCCACATGGTAACTTCATGATTCTAGGGAGTGGATGAACATGGGGAACATACCGTGTAAATGTTAACTAAAAACTAAGACATTTCCCCAGAGACTATGTTTTTCTCCCAGAGATGTTAGGCATCCTTATGGCGATGTATTTTAAAGTAACTTTAGGAGTTTTAGAATAGGCTGTTTTCATCACTGCCCCTCTCTGAACTCTAACACAAGTATTTAGGAGGCTCCTGATTTATGCCTCCCATCTTCTCCCTCCTTACCTCATTCTAAATGACAACAATGCCACCATTTTAATGGGTCTTTTACTTTGTATCTAGTAGGTCATCTTCCTCTGCTTTTGTGGAAACAGAATATAATTCATTTTTGTAATAGTGAGACGTGATTTAAGTACCTATAAAATGCAAGTCCGTGTCCTCAGTCAATGGCAATACGGTCAAGTGTAATGCTGCTTGTCCTTTCTGATCTTTCCCATTTACTCCTCAGAAGTCACTGTTGTCAACATTCCCTTTCAGACACTGAGGTCTATTATTTAAAGAACACTAGAAGTTGGCATGTACCTTCATTCAAAATACTCCACGACAGAAGAAGGATAGCTGCTGCATAACAAAATGACTCCCATGAAGGACTTAGTGAATCAGGAGCACCAGATGTATCACTTTCCAAGCCGTTGGCCATGGAGCTGGATGCTTTCTCATTGACATTAAGTGGCTTCCTGAGGATGCAGAAGAGTTAATCATATCTACTGAAAGTCTCTCTCTCTCCCTCTCTCTGTCTCTCCCTGTCTCTCTCTCCCTCTCTCTCTCTCTCCCTGTCTCTCTCTCTCTCTCTCTCTCTCTCTCTCTCTCTCTCTCTCTCACTCTCTTGCTCTCTCTTGCTCTCTCTTTCAATCTCTCTCTGTGTGTATGTGTGTGTGTGTTACTTTGCAACAGGCTTCTTACATAAGCAGCAAAACAGAATTAGAACATAATTCTCATATTTTCTTAACAAGTGCTGAAATCCTCTTTGTAAAGAGCAGGCAATAGCAATTCTCAGAATGGTGAAATAATTTGCAAAAAAAAAAAAGCCACTATAATAAAGAGAAGAAACAAATTTTGAACCATCACTTTTGATATCAAGTCTAAGGCTTTTTTGCTAAAAAAAAAAAAAAATTGTGTAGGAAAATATAAATGTCCTAACAGGAAACATGTATTACTTTTAAGACAGAATATTGCCACCAATTTCCTGTAATAGACTATCCTCAACTGTTGTTGTTTGACTTTCTTCCTTAATATGTTGGCCATTCTTTGAACCTTCAAAAGCATGTGTTTAAATTCTTTATGAAGAAGAAATAGATCTAGTGCTACTAGAAGCTTTATAACGCAATAAGCTCCATGAAAGCAAGGATAGTTCACTTTTTCTTTCATCAAAATATCCTCCATGGTTAACGGGATGTTTCTCATATATTACTTTGATAACTTTTGTTAAATAAATGAAGAGGTAGAATAAATCATGATTTTTGGGCCAATAAGGCGATCAGTGGGCAAACCTACCTGCTACTAACCCAGAGGAACTGAATTCAACTTCCGGAATCTACAAGGTAGTGAGAGAAAAACTACAAGCCATCCTCTGATTTCCACAGGAAAACATACACACACACAGACACACACACACACAGACACACACACACACACACACACACACACACGGGGGGGGTGATAAATACATGTAACAAATAAAATGAAATGAATCATTTTCTGTTGGTTAATTGATGGTAAAGGGACATCATAAGAAAGCTCTCATTATCCACATTGTCAGTGATACAGAAAACCATCTATGCAGAGATGATGAAGGAAAATATTACGATAGATTCAGATGCATAAAACAAACAGAAGGAGTGGTGGGAAGTTTAGGATTAACATTAGGTTTGTAAAGCTGAGGCCTATAGGTAGCAGAACAAGAGGAAGGCCAGAGTATGGGAAAAGGGGATAGGACTCAACTTCTTAGCAAAAATCTCAATGAACAGAAAATCAATTAAAGAAGTCTGTGGCAGCAGTCATGAGCATGAGTTCTTGGGGCAACAAGATAGAAGCAGAAATGCAAAATCAATCAAGCATTTGCTTTTGGTAGTTACAGTTTAGGGAAGACACACAATGCAGATTGGGTAAAGCCAGGAACATTATACCTATATTTGATCTAAGCAAAACAAAACAAACAGAAGTACATTCAAGCATACCCCAGACCTCAAAACATGGTTCTATAAGCACCACCTTCTCTGGCAACGTACTTCTTTGAAAATAGAATGATGCTTCAGTTTATCACCTTATGTTTTCAAAGAAAATACAGGGTGGTGAATATTATAAAAGATTAAAATAAATATTAAAGAACATATACTGAGAGGCCAGAGACTCCTCCCTACAAGTTCATACCTCTAATAGGATGTAATTGTTATCTGTTTCCTGTTTGCTTTTATAGATAGAAAATGGAAAAAAATGGCTAAAAATCCCACACTTATTATATTACTTAGATAAAGATATGGCACTTTGAAACAAAATGCTATGTAAGAGAGAAAAATTATAAAGCATTATTATGTCTTTAAATGTAAAATGTTATGGCAGAAATTTTAATAATTTAGCCTGTGCCTTCCAGGGCCATCAGTCACACTAAGGACAACAAAGAGGTTACCTTTAGGAGATTCTTGCATCATAGTCTAAAAAGATGTAGATTTCCATGCAAGACACAGGCAACCTAACTGGAGATGAATATGGCCCAGACTGTATTAAAATCCTTCACTGCAGTTCTACTGTTCAGTGGAGAATATAAGGATGGGTAGTCACACTGGTTAGCAGAACTCATTACAGACATACTAAATTATGCATTGAAGAGCTACTTTAGAATGCAGAAGGACATTAAGTTGCTTGATGAAACCTGAATTTTGCCTGAGCTTATGCCATTATTAAGAGTACTCCTCTGCTTGGCACTGCGGGAGTATAATAAATGAATTGGTCAAAGGTCAAAGTGCTTATCTAATTAATGGCTTTCTTCTCTTCCTCCTCCCCTTTCTTCTCATTAATATTATAAAAGCAATATATGCATATTATAAAAGATTAAAATAGTATTAGAGAATAGAAAATGAACGGCCGGAGATCCTTCTCTACCAATTCATAATCCCAATAGAATTTTACCACTATCAGCTACTTGTCTACATTTATAATTATAAAATGGAAAAAATGTCTAAGAATCTCATATTTGGCATATTTTTCAGATAGATAAAAATGTGGCATTTAGGAACAAAATGCTTCATAAGAAAAATCACAATGCATTAAAGACTTCTTAAAATTAAAAATAAATTACATTATAATTTTTAAAAATGTATTCAAAGAATAGAGGAGAAAGTCCAGCCTATAGTCTACAATAATGACCAACCCAGCAAGATATTCCCAGTGGTACAATACTGGCCCTTATGTCTTAAAAAACCCAATAGCTGTCTTATTAGATTTAAGGGCTTATCAATAGAAAAGCATTTGTGCTTGATACTATAAACCTATCTAACTAAACATGGCTAGTGAAGTCATATACCCAATGACTGCCAGTTTTCTAACAGTATTTAACTAACTGTATTTTAATTACTTATATCCATACCAAAACATTAAGTTTGGCTTTTGTCCCTCATCAAATAAATTCTTTTCACAACAGATGGAGAATATTCAAAGATGCACAACTAGTTGAAATGTAGAAAATAAGTGACCATAGGGATTCCATCCCTAGTTTGTACATCTATAGTTAATGCTCAGGGGCTTTATAATCCAAAAGACCAGGATGGCTGATATGAGATAGTATCTTCTGAAACTGAAAGAAAAGCAGTACACATAAAATATCAAAAATGTGCTTGCCTAAACAAAATGTGCATAATGACAACACCAGGTAATATATCAACATGGAGAGAAGAAAATCTCACTGAGCTCCACCTATAGATGAAGCAATTAATCACTTCTGAAAAAGGGAGAATAATTCTTCCCCATGAGCTTATCCTACTTATAAGTCACCCAGTTCTCAATTATCAGCTCTAAAAAATATACATTGGAGTAAAAATAAATGACCCTAGTAGGCTGCATTTACACACAGACACACACATGTATAAATACATATGTATGTCTGTGTGTAAAACAGTAATAATTAAAGAAGCCATCAGTTTGAGAGAAAATGGTTGAGGGACATGGGAAAATTTGGGGGTTGAGGAGGGAGGGAGTGATATAATGTAAATATTGTACATATGTATAAAATTATCAAACAGAAAATAAAACAATAAAAATCAAAGCCAGAGCAAAATCAGGAGGATTTATGATCATAAACTAAGTCAAAATAATTCACTTTTCTCCATCCTAGACTCTTGTAAAGGGAGGTCAAATACTGAAAATAATCCAGTCCTATACATACTTTGGCACCAGGTAATAAGGGCTGTCAGAAATAGTCAAGCTAATAGAGGAATTGAATATACAAAGAAGATATGGGGACAAGTTGATAATTTTGATAAAGTAATTAGGAGTTAATATTCTATACTTTATTTTAAAGTGGTGAGATTATACAGCTTTGAAGGAAGGCACTAGTGAATGATATCTAGAGTAAAATTCTTACATAGATATGCTGGCTAGTTTTATGTCAGCTAGACACAACCTAGAGTCATCTGAAAGGACTGAATCTCATTGAGAAAATGCCTCCATAAGATTGGGCCATATAGCATTTTTCTAGTTAATGATTGACTAGGGAGGCCCCAGTTCATTGTAGGTGGTGCCATTCCAGTGCTGGTCCTAGGTTTTATAAGAAAGCAGTCTAAGTAAAGTTATGATCAGCAAGCCATAAGAAGCACCCCGCCAAGGCCTCTGTATTAGCTTCTGACTCTAGGTTCTTGCTTTGCTTGAGTTCCTGTCCTAACTTCCTTTGATGATCAACTGTGATGTGGAAATGTAAGCAAGTAAACCCTTTCCTCTCCAATGTACTTTTAGTTTATGGTGTTTCATTGCAGCAACAAAACCCCTAATTAAGACATATAAAGAACACCTAAGGAAGAAGGTACCAAAGAGAATAGAGCAAATCACTTGAGTGGGAAGAGAGTGATATCTGCTGGATGAAAGGGATCTCTCTGAATTCTCGTTGACAGTAGATAAGGTTTTAGTCAGTACTTTATGTGGATCTATGTATTAATTTTACTTTGGGGCCTGGGTTGACATAAATACTGTCCTTAAAGAGAAATGCTGGAAAGCCTTTTACTTCTTTTGCTATTTCTAAGAAAGTTTAAATAAAACTACTTTTAAATATTATCTGAATTATTAATAGAATTGATCACATGATCTCCTAGAACATGAGTGTATTTATCAAAGGTGAACTACATCATTCCTTCACAAGGATTTAACTTAAGCTAACAGCTACAAAAAGACAAAGTCAATTTAAAATAACTTATATTTTCCATTTTAAGTATGCTTTCAAATGTACTTATGTATTTCACCAAGCTATTCCCTTTTATTTCGTAATATCTTCTGATTTTTAGCTCATTATTTGTTCTTATTTTTCTTTTGAATTATGTTTGAGGTTTTTGACTTTGCTCTTTTCATGTGCTAATACTTTGTATATCTGATTTCTTAAAAATCAAAGCAATTTACAATTATTTTTTGTATCTATGGGATGATTTCCACTACTTTTCCCCAACTCCCATCTTTTACTCTGACAAAGATAGCAAAATTTTTTAAAGTTTCAATTCCTTATATAAGATGTTGTTATTTATGTATGACCTACCAACTCTCTCCCACACAGGATAAATAATCACTACAGTACTTAAAATAGCAAAATAGAGAACAATCTGTTCATAACATTGCTCTACTAGTTTCTTTTGGAAATAAGAGCATCTCTATGTTTTCAGTATCAATATGCTTTCCAAATGTTTTAAACTTGAGATTGATTGGATCATCAGACATAAAAAGCACAAATACTAAGGATCAGCAGCACTGTTAGCTTTGATTTCTTCTTCATTAATTTTTCTGCTACTAGAGATTGAACCCAGATCCTCTCACATATTGGGGAAGCATTTTATCACTGAACTACATCTCCAATGTGTTTCATGAAGAGGTTCACATAATGTGTTTGTTTTGACATTCAGGCCCTTGCCTCACCCTTCTCAGGTCCACCTCTCTCCTTACCAACACAACATTGTCCTCACCATTTTGTTAACTCGTCATGTACATTTGGTACTAACTGTATACTCTTGGATGTGTGGCCAACCACCAGGAGCCATACTTTAAAGAAACTTGACTCTTTCGTTCTAATCCCTATCTATTGCCAATGGCTACTTAGCTGGGGCTGGAATTTCTTGCCTACCTCCGTTCTCCATCCTGAAATTTTGTCTGGCTTCAGCTTGAATAGCTGCCCATACTGTTTCAACTGCTGTGAATTCATACGGATAAATTCACATATTGAATTAGTAAGTGTACATTCAAAACTGCTCAGCGGTGTACAGAAAACACAGTTTCCTTGTAGCCATCACCACATCTGGGTCTTAAAATGTTTCTAGGCTCTCCGTTAGAACGATTCTGAGCCATGGGGGGAGGAGCTGTGATATAGTTGTCCCATTTTGGACTGAGCACTCTACAGTCTCTTATTCTCTGAACCTTGGTCAGTTGTTGGCTGCTGTTAATTACCATCTCCGGCAAAAAGAAGAGTCTATAATTAGGAGTCAGCTTAATACTATGCCCATTTATCAGAGTAAAAGCAGTATGATCTCTCTTAATGCCTACAGGTTGTTGGGCATAGCATTGTTGCAAGATAGGCATGTTGACTGTTAGTGTAGACTTTAAATCTAAGTTGAAAGCCATTGGTTACTCACATGTAATCCTTGCTCTATTGGAGAAATGCAAATTAAAATCACTTTGAAATTGCATAGTTCTGCAAAAAGAATGACAAAAAACAAACAAATAAACAAACAAAAAACCCAAACTGAAGACAGCATATGCTGGTGCAGATATGGAAAAAAAGGAAACACTTATTCGCTGCTGGTGGGGATGAAAACTGGTGCAGCCACTTTGAAAACCAGTGTGTCTGTTTCTTTAAGAGCTAGAAATAGATATAGAGTACCATCTAGTTATATTCCTCTTGGGTATGTGTCTAGTACAATACCTGCTCATCCATGTTTCTTGCTGCTCTATTCACAATAGTCAGGAAACTGTAACAGCCTAGATGTCCATCAGATGCTGAATAGAACATGAAAATGCTATACATTTACAAAATGGCACAGTACTTATCTGCTAAGAAAAAGGCGAAATTATGACATTTTCATGTAAATAGATGGAACTGGAAACAATCTTTATGGTTGAGGTAACCTAGACCCAGAATGACAAATGACCAATGTTTTTTTTCTCATTTGTGAATGTTACCTTTGAATCTTCAGATATCTGTGTTCAATTTGGATTCTTATGAAAGTCAGAAAATTAGTAAAGGGCTGTGTATGAAAAGAAATGCAAGTAGATAAAGAGTTCAAGGAGAATATTGTAACAGAATGAGTTAAATGGAGATGGCTATGGGAGGGCAGGGTTTAAGATAGACTATATGGACAGATACATAATAATAAACACTTAGAGAAAAAAGTCATATGGAAACTTGCTACTGTAGAAATTTTACATGTGTGTATATATACACACATACATGTTTAAACATTCCTAAATGTACACCTGTACAAACATATACATCATATACATAAAATAGAATTTAAATGGAATTATCTATAATAGTCAACAATGTTCCTACCAAACACATAAGGCTAACAAATACAAAATTTATTGCCAGAATTGGTTTACCAATCTTGGAGCTGTTGACCAGTGAATTCCCATAGAATCTCAAACATTGCATATCATTGTAATTATTCATAGTTACTCTCTAGAACAATGGTTATCAGTCTTTCTAAGGCTGTAACTCTTTAATAAGTTCCTCGTGTTGCGTTGACCACCAAGCACAAAATAATTTTTGTTGCTACTTCATAACTGTAATTTTGTTACCGTGATGTATTATAATGTAAACTTCTGTGTTTTCTGGTGATCTAATGTCACCCCTGTGAAAGGATAGTTCAACTCCCAAAAGGGTCATGGCCCATAGATTGAGAATCATTGTTGCAAAACTTGAGAGTGAGGACCCATTGCTGAAAACATCACATAAATACAACATAGAATGTGAAAAAAATCAAGATGATACAGACCCAGAAGCCTCAGATCCTCAGATCTAATGAGTAATTTTTATAAGGCTTGGATATAACACGCATGCTACTAGAGGAGAAAAATCATCCATCTTACCCAACTGTGAACTCTACAAGCTACAATGACTTGTCTGGCAAGATGTGTTCAATCATTTGTATATTTTAAAACATCTGAAACGTGGCCATGCTAACTTATTCAGGTAGACCTTGAACCCACTGTATAGATAGGCACTGAACTCATGACTCTTCTGCCCATTCTTTTGCAGAAGGTGGCATATACACCTGTATCACAAGGCTCAGTTCAGTTTCTGACTTTGTGGTTAATTTCTGTGTCTGTTTTCCTTTCATAGTGTTATATGATGGTGTGACTGATCCATTTTTTATTTACAACTACTATTCCTGTTGCTTTTCAAATGTATATCTAAATATTTATCTTACTTTTTCTACTGTCTAAATTAATTCATTTGATGTACATTCTCATGTCTGCCTTTTGTTCTTAAGCTTTCTCATTTCTGCTTCAATGAATGTATTCATGTGTTGTAGCTGTGGTAGAATTTTATTTATAGGTGCCCTTTGGGAACTTTTCAGCTTATTTGATGAAAAAGACATTTGTTTCAGCACAATTCTGAAAATATCTGAAAGAGAGGTGAGAAATCCAACAATATCACTTCTAAACCTTTTACAGTCATATGTTTTGGGTAAGAAATTCACGGGCTCATATCTTATCAGAATATTTCTGAGCTCATAACCCTCCATTTGATTAGATCATAATGATACTTTCTTCAAAATTAGATAGATCATATGGCTTTCCTATCTTCTTTACTCTGAATCTAGGCTTTTCTTGTTAGAGATTTGTTTATTGATATTGACAACCTGTGTCTTATACTCATATTATCTTCATTAACTTAGGGTTTCTAGCTTAATTTTACATGTATGTTCTTTCTTTCTTTTAAGAAGAATGTTTCTTTTTTAAAGTTATTTTATTTATTTACATTTCAGTCATTGTCCCCTCCCCTCAGTGCCCCCTCCCACAGTTCCTCATCCCATATCTTTTGCCCCTTGCTTCAGAGACAGTGCCCCCACCATCAGACCTCCTCCTTCCCTAGGGCCTCGAGTCCCTAGAGGATTAAGCACGTCTTCTCCTACTAAGGCCAGACCAGGTAAAACTATGCTATCTATGTACCAAGGGCCTTGAACTGACCTGTGTATGCTCCTTGTTGGTAGCTCAGTCTCTGGGAGCTCCCTGGGGTCTGGGTTAGTTGAGTCTGCTAGTCTCCCTATGGGATCACCCTCTCTTTCAGCTTCTTCAAAACTACCCCTAATTTAACCATAGAGGTCCCCAACTTCTATTCAATTATTGGGTATAAGTATCTGCAGTCAGTATAAGTGTCTCAGTCAGCTGCTAGTAGTCTCTTGGAAGACAACAATGTTAGGCTCCCATCGGTAAGCACATCATAGCATCAGTAATACTGTCAGGCCTTGGCAACCCTGCCCCTCATAAGATGGATCCCAAGTTAGGCTGGCCATTGTACCTCCTTTCTTTCAGTTTCTTCTTCATTTTTACTCTGTAGTTCTTTTAGACAGGAACAATTCTGGGTCAGAAATTTTGATTGTGGGTTAGTAACCCTGTCCTTCCCTTTGAGGTCCTGTCTATCTACTGAAGGTGGATTCTTCAAGTTTCCGCTCCCCAATGTTGGGCATTTTGGCTAATGAATCCTGAGAGTCTCTCACCTTTTGGATCTCTCATATTTTCTAGAGGATCCAACCACCTCCCACCCCCTTACCCAGGGGCTTATTTCCATTCAGTCTCTTGGTACTCTGGGCTTCTCTCCTGTCTCCCTCCTCATATCTGATCCTGTTCCCTTTTTCCCTCTCCCCCCTCCACTCTCCCACTCAGGTACCTCCCTCCCTCTGCCTTCCATGATTATTTCCTTCAACCCCCCTAAGAGGGATTAAAGTCTCCTGACTTGTGCCTTTCTGCTTGTTACACTTCTTACCATCTGTAAGTATTTATAAACTGCTTAGCAGATATTCACATAAGGACACAGGCTTTAAGAACAAAGGAACCAGACTTCTGGATCTCATCTTAGACAGCACTTGATTTCACGTCTTGAGAGAGATGTGGAAACTTTGCTTGAAGGATTTTTTCTTTCTTTTTCTGTAAACTTTCTTGCTTCAAGGAGGGCATGTTTCTCAACTCTCAGTTTGACAAAGCGATACACATACACTATTGCCAAGATTCGCCTCCTGTTGTTTCTTTTATGTAAGCACCAAGGTATAGACCACTGATTCATTTGTGTCAGACGACTCATCCAAAGATGTCCCTTCTCCAAGCACCAGATCTTGGTTTTTCTTGACCAGTCTGAAGAATCCTTAAGGCATCTTCCCTCTCCTGGACAACTTTATTCAAGGTATCCATGAAAACAACAATCTTTTCTAACCACTCTGGACTTGGCACTGGCAATCTCTGTTGCTTGGCCTCCTGCTCTAGAGTTAGAAGCATTATTCTTTCCTTCACAAAGACATACCAAAGTTTATGTCAATCTTCATCAGTTTTGTTCCTTAGCTGCTGGTAGGACCATGACGTTCCAGACTTGACTTTTTCTTTCCCATAATTCTTTGGGTCATCTAAACATTCTGGTCTTTTCCTTGACAATGTGGTATAAAGTAATTTACACTGGAGAAAAGATGAGACAAGTGTGCAAAAAAGTAAAAGAAGATCTGCAACTGGAACAGGGGCGTTGGTATTTACTAGAGAACCAGCAGCCTTCAGGAATGCTGAGGCTCTTCTACAAACACCCACTAGACTGGTGGCAGCCACGTTTCTAATGGAGACGCACTGTGTTGGTCATATATTATTTCTATAGTTGACAATTCTTGCAATATTATTGTAGATGCACCTACTTGTCCTTGTCCTTATCCTCACCTGTGTCCCCAACCTCCTCCTCATCATCATCCTCATCCTCCTATTACTATTCTTCTGTTCTTTTATTTTTCTTACTCTATCTTCCTTTATCCTCATCTCTTTCTTTGGTGCTCTCTCTCTCTCTCTCTCTCTCTCTCTCTCTCTCTCCCTCCCTCCCTTCTGTTTTGAGATTTACAAATCACAATATAAATGACAATAGAAAGTCTATACCTTCTTAAACTATCACTTACTATAGGTACCAAAAAAGAAAAAAAAGAAAGAAAAAGACAATAAAAAGGAACAAGACTGGAAATAGACTAAACCTAGATAAATACATTTAAGGGCATAATACAGTTAATGCCATTGCTAAACAGTTACTAGCATTAAATAGTTAATCTCTACACTAGAAGGAGATGTACAGAAATAAGAACTAACTAGTAATTTTGAATTCCTCAGAAGATATAATGAGTGCACATAGTGGACAAACATAAAAGATATGTAAAGCTTACCTATATTATAATGAGTTACTTATGTATAATGTATATTAGACTATATTTGCACATGTGTGTTGCATATAATTACATGTATACAAAAAAGAAAATATCTATATAATCATAAAATAAATAGTATATATGTAATGGAATGAATAGGTTCATTATTAATAAAAATAATTTGTAGTAAAATAGCAAAAGATTATAAAATATTAAATGTGTTTAAATTCATGAGTTCATAGAAATATTTAAAAATGTAAAACTCCTATTTTGGAGATATAAGGAAACTAAATTGTTCCTATCACTCATAATCTTATTAATCTAAAGAAACAGAATCCATCATATGGTGTTTTTTCTGGACAAAATGTATTGCGTATTAAGAAATAGTATGATGAATTTATTCTGATACATAGAAAAGAAATTAAAATCTAAATTGTACCACTTTGTGATGTATAACCAGTTAGAAGTTCTAATATAGCCAGTGTAAAGACAATGACAATTGTTTTTGTAGTCTTCATAGAAGACTATAGACCATAGCTGCTCAAAGTATTAGACAGGAAAATGATCTAGCTTCTAAATCTGATCTAATTACAAAAATGCTACAGGGAACAAAGATGTCTTAAAGGCAGCATGAAGACTCAATCAACAAACCCCTGCTGTGGTCAAATTTACTGTGTCTTGAAGATGGCAACACAAGAAATGTGGGCATGCCTACACGTTCAAAGTGACTGACATGAAGAGTAATTGTACATCTTGATTTGATGAAACTCACACTTTAAAAATTAAATAGTCAAGGAACCTCTAACTATCTGGTTGTCAACAGTTTGATAATTATGTTTAAAAGTCATTATCTGAACTATATTTTGGAATGCTTCAATGACATATTCTTTTAATAATAGTTAAGAAGGAAAGGGCAATGGATAGGCATATATATGAAAATAATAGGGATCAGACAAAATTTAAAATTTCAAATATCATTATTATTTTATGCATATGTTATCATGTGTATATATCTGTGCACTGCATGAATACCTAGTGGCCACGAAGACCAGAAAAGGACATTGAACATTGACTCACGAGAGAGAGAGAGAGAGAGAGAGAGAGAGAGAGAGAGAGAGAGAGAGAGAGACAGAGACAGAGAGAGAGAGAGAGAGAGAGAGAGAGAGAGAGAGAGAGAGAGAGAGGAAAAAGAAAATAAAATCTTCATAGGACTGAGTTCCATTTTCCTCTCTTCTTCTTTTTTTTCTTTATTGGATTTTTTACTTACTTACATTTCAGATGTTATCCCCTTTTCCTATTTCTCTCCCCAGAAACTCCCTATCCCATCCCCCCTCCTCCTTTTTGCTTTTATACCATTTTAATTACATGCAAATATTAAGGTCAGTTATAGGTTGAGGAGCTAGAAATACAACAGATGCAAATAGTCAAGGAACAAGCAAAACAGTAAACACCAGTCAAAGAAAAAGCAAGGCAATAAACAAAGTCATGTGGTCACTCCTCTGATCACTGTTTCTAAGGGCTTATCAGGATGATCAAAATATCTGAGCCTACTTTCCTGTCCTAGCACAAAGTCATTTAAGCCTACTTTTTGTTCTAGCCTCAGATTTAGATTCCTGCCTGAAATTACTGCTCTCTTCCTCCTTAATTATTATGGATAAACATGCAACAGTAGAGAGGCTTGGAACTTATATTTAATTTTTATCCAATTATTTAATTACGACAGAAGAGATGGCTCAGGAATTAAGAGTTACTTTTTCAGAGGACCTAAGTTTTATTCCCAATACTCAAATGGCTGCTCACAACCATCTATAAATCCAATTTCTAACATGGTTTCTCTATGTATCCCAGACATATGCATTCTTACTTCTCTTACCTTTGATTCTCAGGAGCTGGGAATGCAAGCATATGCCACCACACATAGTTTTGAACATTGTATTTTGTTAACATAACCTCAAATTGATTTTGAATTTAAAAGAAATAGCTATTACATTTAATCTTCCATTGGATTTGTACCAGTATAAATTGTTGCTTGCTTGGCAACAGTTGTAACAGTTCTTGAAATGGGAAATACTTTCCTAAAATTTAGTCTCTTGGATTCAAGGTAGAAGCCAAGAAAACTTACTTGAGATATGGAAGTTTAAAAATGGAGGGAGGGGGGTAGTGATAGCATTCTGTCTAACTTCACTCCCACAGTTACCTGGCAATAGCCATTTAGGCCTGGCCCACAATAAAAGGGACTGTTTGCCCCTCTTCTTTCTCTTGCTCTCTCATACTGGTGCTCTCTTGATTTCTCTGTCCCCTTGCCCCTTCTCTTCCCCCTCTCTCCATGGCTGTCCTCTACTTCTCTACTCTCTCCCTCTCTCTGCCTTTTTCTGCTGCCTCTACTACCCTCTTAACTTCCCTCCCCATGCCCTAAATAAGCTCTATTCTCAGGGGGAAGAAATGCCTCAGCATGGGCCCGCTGAGGCATTTCCTTCCCCCATACCTTACATCTCCATAGAACATATTCTTTATCTTTATCTTTTTATAAACACATCAGGTAGGAAGGGGAATGGGAGGGGGTTCAAGATCAGGTGTGGGAAGAACAGGAGAAATGGCTAGATGGCCATGAAAATCTGAAACTGATGGTAGTAGGGAGGTGGGGGGCCATCTCCAGGATGAGGCAAAAACCTGGGGTAAGGGAAGCACCCCTAAATCAATGAGGGTGACCTTAGCTGTAACTAACTACATTGAGAAGATAGAACCTGAAGAAGCCACACCCTGTAGCCAGGCAGGAACCCCAATGGAGCTATAGAGACACCAATCCACCCACAAAACTTTCAACCAAAAATTTATCCTGTCTTTGAGAAACGCAGGCATAGGAGAGTGAGCAGAGACTGAAGGAATGGCCAACCAATAATTAGTCCAACTTGAGACAAATCCCATGGACACGTACTAATTCCTAAAACT